>NW_015389332.1:17954-68644 GCF_001527695.2 Protobothrops mucrosquamatus
GCCAATCCCAGAAGCACCGGGCTCCTGGCCAATCCCAGAAACACCGGGCTCCTGGCCAAACTCCTCGCTGTCGGAAGGCACCGAAGGCTGCACCAGAGGGGAAGGGCCGGGAGAGAGAGGCCTAGCCATCTCCTCTCCGTCATGTTCAGAGCCTTCCTCCTCTGATGAGAGGGACCCACCGGACGGAGCCACAACAGTTTTCTTATTCTCTGGTGAATTGGATTCCTTTGAAGATGTTGTTGATGGCTTTGTGGGTGTTGTCTAATTGGTCCTTTTATATTATGGTGAAGATGTTGTCTATATGTCTGATGCATTTTTTGGGTTATATTTGTGGGATGCCTTTGCTTCCAGAGGTTGCATTGCAAACTCTGCTATGAGTCCCGAAAGCGGTAATCCCATAGGTCAGTGATGGTGAACCTTTTAGAGACCGAGTGCCCAAACTGTAACCCAAACCCACTTATAACCATCAGGTGCCAGGTGGGCATGACCCATTGGGTGGGTGTGGCCCATTGGGTTGGTGTGGCCAATTGGGTGGGTGTGGCCCATTGGGTGGACATGACTGTGGTGGTAACAGCAGACTGGGTGGGACTAAAAAGTTCAATCAATCAATTCCAACTTTGCGAGATCTTTTTTTTCCCGCGAGATGTTGAAATTGATTGATTGATTGAACCTTTTTTTTTTTTGCACACGGCGGCAGAGGCCTAAAGCGAAAAGGTTTTATAAAACCCAGCTGAAGGCCTAGGACTGGGGCAATGGCACGCGTGCCCACAGAGAGGGTTCTGCATGCCTAGGTTTGCCACCACAGCCATAGGTGTACCTTTGATTTGTCGATAAGTTTGTCCATCAAATTAAAAGTAGGTGGTTAGGCAGAGGTTGGTAAGATCCATGATCCTGCATGTTTCAATTTCCTTGTATTCAGTTAAATTGGGTCTCCTGTGGAGCAATGTCATCATAAATTCTTTGGCTAATTCCAGGTCTATGGATGTGAAAAGGGCTGTGACATCAAATCAGACCAGGATTTCATCGTCATCTATTGTCATGTCTTTGATTGTCTGAAGGCACTGTAGTGGGGAATTTCTGTAGTGTGTGCTTCTCCCTGTGAGGTACTCAAGCTTTTTGTTAATTCTTTCACGATGGTGTAGATAGAGCTTCCTGGTAATGATACAATTGTACAGAGGGATATGTCAAGCTTGTGTATTTAGGGGCATCCATAGAAGCATGGGAGGATGGGTCCACAGCTTCTCATCCGCCACTGTTCCTCTTTGGTGATTTGGCCTTTTTTGTGAGGTCACTGAGAGTTCTCTTGAACCCGTTGTCTAGTTTCTGTATTGGGTTGATGTTCACTGGGATGTAGATTATTTCACTTTTCGTATGTATGGAATCTGTTCATAATGACTGTGGTTTGGAAATAAAACCACATTCAGAAATAGTCTATATTATTATAATGGTGTTTTCTTTCTATTATTGGTCTCTGTGAAGTTGCTTGACGATTTGTTAAAGATGCTCTCTTTTTTGCTGCTTTAAGTAATATTGTAAATAGTTATGCATACATATAACGTACAGCACTTTCAAAACCATTACCTCTTAAGAACATTTTTCAGAACAGATGATAGTACCTTTTTTTGTTAATAAAAAGCAGAACAAATGGTTTTCTGAAGTCGCTATGTAACTGCACAAAATAATACTAATGTTTTATTCCATCAGCTGTATAATACACCTGTCATTTAGGAAGTTTGACCACCCCTTTGTCATGCCAGTAAAGTTCTTGGATTTTGTTTCAACATTTTCTGTTTACAGTAGCACATCATATTTGGCTGAGGGCTGCGAAAAAATACAAGTGTGCATCTACTTAGTATTTTATACAGTATTTACACTATATGCAAAATAAATGTATCCAACTGTCCAAGAGCAGATTATAAAGTATAGTTATCTGCAACGTTTAATCTGTGTAGGTGAGTTCATGGAGATAAATACTCAGACGTGCAATTCATAAGGGTAAGTGAAAAGGATATACAGGTAGTCCTCAACTTATAACCACAATTGAGCCCAACATTTCTGTTGCTAAGCGAGACACTTGTTAAGTGAGTTTTGCCCCATTTTACAAACTTTCTTGCTATAGTTGTTCAGTGAATAACTGCAGTTATTAAGTTAGAAACATGGCTGTTAAGCGAATTTGGCTTTCCCATTGACTTTGCTTGTCAGAAGGTTGCAAAAGGGGATCACGTGACCCCGGGACACTGCAATTGTCATAAATATGAACCAGTTGCCGAGCATCTAAATTTTGATCACATGACCATGGGGATGCTGCAACGGTCGTGTGAAAAATGGTCATAAATCACTTTTTTCAGTGCCGCTGTAACTTTGAACGGTCACTAAATGAACTGTTGTAATTCAAGGACTACCTGTATAAAGTATCTCAAGAGCTTACATTGAATATTGCAGAGCATTTAGAAATGAAATTTAGTTTCTCCCTCCCTCTTTTTCTGCCTCCACATGAAAGCGTTCGCATTCTGAGATAGTCACAGAGAAACAGTGAAATATTCCCTGCCATCTGCTGTTCTATATTTTTCATAAGCTTTAACATTCTGATTTTAGAACCTAAATGACAAGTAAAATGTCAAGTCATCCAGAAAATAATCAGAGGCATAACAACCAAAATGTTAACTAAGCTTGTCTATTAAGAATATGGTTTCTAAGTGACCAGCACCCCCTGTTTAGAAGACACTACTCTATGCTATGTTTTCTATTTACAGTAATTACACAAATTAAGAATCAATTGGTAAATTTTTTGCACAGTTTTAAAATCATGTGCAGTAATCTGAAAGTTTGCTTTATTTTTTAAAAAAATCTTTAGTATTTGGGAAAGTTACTAATTGTAAGGGAAAAATAAATTTGGCATCTGCAAGAGGCGCTTGTTTGCTGTGAAAATTATTAGCTTTCTAATTAGTGTCTTGTACCTCATTAGGAGTTCAAGTTATAGGTCAGTCAAGTACAGGTAGTCCTCGACTTAAACAGATCATTTAAAGACCGTTCAAAGTTACAACAACAGCACTGAAAAAAGTTACTTATAATCATTTTTCATACTTACGACCATAGCAGCCTCCCCAAGGTCATGTGATCAAAGTTCAGATACTTGGCACCTGACTCATATTTATGACCGTTGCAGTATCCCAGGTGATCATGTGATCCCCTTTTGTGACCTTCTCACAAGCAAAGTTGGTGGGGAAGCCAGATTCACTTAACAACCGTGTTATGAGAAAGTAGAAAGTTTGTAAAATGGGGCAAAAGTCATAAATTTTGGACTCAATTATTGTCGTACGTTGAGGACTACCTGTACTGATTTGGTAATTAGAGGTTTAGCATCAAGTATCTATCTAATCTTCAGGGGCAATTTAGCTTTGTATTTCTGTTTCAGCCATAGGCATCAGCTAGAGCAGACATGTCAAACTCGTGATGTTATGTGATGTCACGCAACATATCGGGACGGTTTTGCCATTGCCGGCAATGGGGTGGGCGTGGCTTCTGAATGACACGTCCGGCCCGCGGGCCGACAGTTTGACATCCCTGAGCTAGAAGGACATGTTACAGGCATAAGATGATCAGTATAGTATATGCAGCTAATGTAATTTCCCAGTGCAGAGAATGGGAAAATGTCATATAATTAACATAAGTCTATGCATTTTAATTGATTGTTGCGGGATTTGGCTCTGCTGCTTTATTCAAAGCAGAAATGTTCCCAGGTTTATTAGACTTTTTCCTAAAGTTATTAGGCAAATCCTAAAGAAGCCATTGCAAAAAGAGGCTAATTTTATTGCTTCTTATTTATCAGGAGGGACATTCAGGGAGTTTTGAAATGCCATTCCACGAATAAAAGCACACTGCACTTTTTTCTTCTTTAATTTTATTCTGCTTTCCACTCGACTTTGTTTTTAACACACCAACCTTTATCTGTAATTTGATAGGAAAGATAAAATCCAACTTACAGGTAGCCCTCAACGTACAACCACAACTGAGCCCAAAATTTATGTTGCTAAGTGAAAAATTTGTTAAGTGAGTTTTGCTCCATTTTATGACTTTTCTTGCCACAGTTGTTAAGTGAATCACTGCAGATATTAAATTAGTAACATGGCTGTTCAGTCAGTCTAGCTTCCCCATTGACTTTGCTTGTCAGAAAGTTGCAAAAGGTGATCATATGACCCCAGGATGCGGCAACCGTCATAAGTGTGAATCAGTTGACAAGCATCCAAATGTAAATCAATTGACCATGGGGATGCTGCAATGGTCATAAATGCGAAAAATGGTCATAAGTCACTTTTTTCAGTGCTGTTATAATTTTGAACAATCACTAAGTGAACTATTGTAAGTCGAGGACTACCTGTAATCCCAACATTTAATTTTATAATATCTGAAAGTATTGGATCACTTAAAAAAAATTATAGGGTTTCGCAAATACAATTTATGAATGGTCTGTGAAAGAAGAAGATTCTTATTTTTAAATTTGGTATATTGCAGGGGTCTTCAAACTTGGCCCTTTTATGACTTGTGGACTTCAACTCCCAGAATTCCTCAGCCAGCGTGTCTGGCTGAGGAATTCTGGGAGTTGAAATCCACAAGTCATAAAAGGGCCAAGTTTGAAGAAACCTGGTATATTGTCTACAAGTCTCCAATATTTCCCCATTGCTGCTTAATTCTGACTAAAACTTTTCAGAGGGTTCCTCAGAAAGAAGCGTCATCAGAGATCCAGCTTCATTTTAATGTCTGTTGATAATGGTAGTCTACAAGAAAAAATCAAACTGAATAAAAATAAAATTTCTGAATTGCTGGTATTTAATCAGAGGTTAAGAAATTTGGGGGAAGATGCTTTGAAGGTAAGCAGTTTGCTTCTGTTATACAGCCCTGAAAAGTGTAACCTGCATTTAGTATGTATCTAATGCATTTTAATTTCTATTTTATTTCAGGCTCTGCTTGATACTCAGAACCTTCTAAGAGCTCAAATTACAAATTTTACTTTCAATCTGGGATTTTCAGGGAAATTTTACCACACAGGTAAAAATTATTCTCCATTTGTGCACTGCAGATAATTGGAATTTGTTTTCGGTGGTTTCACTTTATGCTATGAAATGAAATGAAAGAAAAGACCTTTGGGAGCATTTAAAAAAAGAAAAATTCCTTCAGCAGAATAAAGCTAAAAAAAAATTAACAAACTCCTCCTTATGTACAATGTTGTATTTAGCTGTGGGACTGTTGTATTATCTATAGGAATATCATAATTTTAACATTCTGACAGTGTAGTGATGATGCTATCTCGTGGACCATGTTTAAGTAATTTGTGTGGATAACAATAATATAGTTAGTAGTATACTACACTAGAGCAAATAGTAGGGAAATACATAGGAAAGGTTTCTCTTAAACATTTGATCTGAGGGCAAAAAAGAGACTTGACAACTGAGATTTCTAATTCAGAATGTAATAATCTGATGCCCTGCAACCTGTAGACTTACCAATACATATCAGCCATGCTGAAAAATATTTTGAGGAATTAGCCTAACATATCTGCAAGATATGACTCTGGGAAAAGCTTTCTTATATTGAAAAATTGACCCAATATGTATACTTAGTATGTCATGTAGAAATTCTATTCCCTGATTTGTTTCCTTAAACTTTGTTCAGTAAAAATACAATGTACAAAGGATGTACAAAGAACTGATGAAACGAGAGAGTGATGAGGTATTTTATTCTTGAATTAAAATAAAATATATGAATAACATCACTGACAGCCACTAGTATAAATAATAAAAGTGGTATTATTGTTGTTCAATTGCTAAGTTATGTCCAACTATTTGCAACCCTATAGATCATAGCATGACAGGCTTCCCTGTCCTCCATTATCTCCCAGAATTTGCCCAAATTCATGTTCATTGCAATGATGACACAATCTAACCATCTCATCTTCTGCCGTCCCCTTTTACTTTTGCCTTCAATCTTCCTCAACATCAAGGCCTTTTCCAATGAGTCCTCTCTTCTCATTAGATGACCAAAGTAATTGAGCTTCAGCTTCATTATCTGAAAAGTGGTATTACTAATATACAATTCTTCCAGTGCAGTCCCGCTGGCAAGTAAAAGCAATTTTTCAACCTTTGGTATTCTACCAAGTTTGTCTTGCTCATCTACAGCTGTCTATATTAGTTCCACATTCACCTACCATGCATTCAAAAGTATTCAGACCCCCTTCACTTTTGTCAGTTTTGTTATGCTGCAGCCTGATCCTACACTTGTTGAAATTCATTTTTTCTCATTAATATATACTCAGTACCCCATAATGACAAAGTGAAAATAGAAGTTTAGAAATGTCAATAAATTTATTAAACCAAAAAAAACTGAAATATCACATATTCACTCAATACTTTGTTGAAGCACCTTTGGCAGCAATTACAGCCTCAAGTCTTTTTGGTTATGACACGACAAGCTTGCACACCTAGATTGGGGGATTTTCTGCCATTCTTGTCTGCAAATCCTCTCAAGCTCAGTCAGGTTGGATGGCGACCGTCGGTGGACAGCCATTTTCAGGTCCCTCCAGAGATGTTCAATAGGGTTCAAGTCAGAGCTCTGCCTGGGCCACTCTGGGACATCATAGAGTTGTCCCTAAACCACTCCTGTGTTGTCTTGGTTCTGTGCTTAGGATAGTTGACATGTTGGAACGTGAACCTTCAGCCCAGTTTGAGGTCCTGAGTGCTGCGGAACAGGTTTTCATTGAGGATATCCTTGTACTTTGCTCCACTGAGCTTTCCCTCAAGCCTGACCAGTCTCCCAGCCCCTGCTGCTGAAAAATGCCCCCACAGCATGATGCTGCCACTACCATATTTCACTGTTAGGGTGATATTGGGCAGGTGATAAGCGGTGCCTGGTTTCCTCCAACATAACATTTAGAATTGAGGCCAAACAGTTCAATCTTTGTTTCATCAGACCAGAGAATCTTATTCCTCACAGTCTGAGAGTTTTTTAGATGCTTTTTTGCAAACTCCAAGTAGGCTTTCACGTGTTTTGCACTGAGGAGAGGCTTCTGTCTAGCCACTCTGCCATAAAGCCCAGACTGATGAAGGGCTGCAGTGATGTTTGTCCTTCTGGAACTCTGTACCATCTGCACACAGAATGTCTGGAGCTCAGTCAGAAAGATCATTGGGTTCTTGGTCACCTTTCTTACTAAGGCTTTTCTCCTCCGATTACTCAGTTTGACCGGGCAACCAGCTCTTGGAAAAGTCCTGGTTGTGCCAAACTTCTTTCATTTGAGAATAATGGAGGCCACTGTGCTCTTAGAGCAGGGATGTCAAACTCACGATGTCACGTGACATGTCGTATCACGACTTTTTTCCCATTGCCGGCAATGGATGGGTGTGGTTTCGACGTAACGCATCCGGTCCGCGGGCCGGCAGTTTGACACCCCTGTCTTAGGGGAACCTTCAATGCAGCAGGAACTTTATTGTAGCCTTCCCCAGATCTGTTCCTTGCAATAATCCTGTGTCTGAGCTCTGCAGGCAGTTCCTTTGACCCACGATTTTTGATCTGCTACAGTATGCATTGTTAGCTGTGAGGCCTTCTATAGAGAGGTGTGTGCCTTTCCAAATCATGTCCAATCAATTTAATTTACCACAGGTCGATTCTAATCAAGGTGTAGAAACATGTCAGCAACAATCAAGAGAAATGGGAGACACCTGAGGTAACTTTCAAGTATGTTGCAAAGGGTCGGAATACTTATGCCAATGTGCTATTTCAGTTTTTTCTTTTTAAAAAACTTATAGACATTTCTAAAATTCTGTTTTCACTTTGTCATTATGGGGTACAGAGTGTAGATTAGTGAGAAAAAAATGAATTTCAACAACTGTAGAATCAGGTTGCAGCATAACAAAACTGACAAAAGTGAAGGGGGTCTGAATGCTTTCTGAATGCACTGTATCAAGATTATACTATGCAAAAAAGTCATTGTGATTGTGCTGTCATCACAACAACAATTTACAGTGCTTATGATGAGAAGCTCATCATGGACTTAATTAATTTACCTCATATATAGAACACAGACACTATTCAGCCTCTCAGGGACTTCTGAAATTATACATCTACATACCGTAATTATCTGAATGTATCTCTTTAAGTTGCCTCATCCCTGAAGTAACCATATTGTTCTGTCATAGAGTCATCAGTTTTAATGAACTACTAAAATGTAATGATCCCAAGCAGGCTGCTATATCAGTTTGAACTGCTATTTCCTTTCTGAACAGCCAATGAAGAGACTGGGAATAGATAGTATTTAAGATATGTAAAATGATATTTATTGAAAGCTGTAGGAAATCGGTGCATGTGATTTCAATGTTCTGCACAAGCTTTCAGTCCCATTCACACAATAAGTATTGAATGAATGGGACAGATTCACCCATTAAGGTTTAAGAATAAAGCAATTACTTATAGCTGAGGCAGGTTCTGATTTACTCTGTGGTGTCATGTCAATTTGTAAATTAACCACTATACCTTAAGATAAACTTAAGGTATATTCGCCTCTGGCAAACAGAGCTAAAAGCCCTTTTCAGAAGCTGCTTTTCATATCTGCTTCAAGATCTCTTTTTGACAGGAAACATCATATAAGTTTGGAAAAAGGGACGCTAGCTAAAAAAATAACTTTCTTGAAGGAAAATATTGATACGAAAAACTTTATGGGTTTATGTAGTTATTAATGTGTATATTACAGATTTTTTTATGTTAGTACTTAGCAAGGCTAAAGTCAGGCTTTGGTATTAAAAATATAAAACTTTGCCCCTTATATTCTGACAATAGTAAACTTTTATTTATATAAAAACTTTGTGGAATTAAATATAATCAATATATTCTTAACATATATAGCAAGTGCTGTTGAATATGAATTTTAGCCAGCTGTAGACCTCAAGAGAAGCAAAATAGATTTATAGTAAGAATGTGATATTTTAAGTGTAATCATAAATTATATCATGTTTACCCAGGAGCTGGACATATAAATTAACAGAACAATTTACTTCAGCAAAATATACACTTTCAATTGTAATTATAATTATTCTTCACAGTTCAATTCAGCTTATTGCAGTCATGGACCAGTGCAAGCAGAGTGTTCTGTGAATATATACAGACTATCTTAGATGATAAACAAAATAAAATTTAAAGCAAAGTTAAAATACATTTATAAAAGAACCCAACAAACATCTATGAGATCCAGGATACAGCCTACAATATGTTAAATTATAATGTAGACACCTTCAGTTGTGACACACAGTAGAGATGCTTGCAAATTATGGCTTTCAGTTATTAAATAAGCACATATACTGCTTTAATATGCAAATATATTTAAATTAACTATGTTCTTTAACTAAATCAACCTTCTTTTTAAATTGTATATTTATCATTCAGTGGCTTATACTTCTGCCCTAATCCTTACTACTTCTGAGTGGTCATTCTGGGAAATATGCCTATCACTATAGTAGGAATCCAATAATAGGAATCTCCATTACAATCATAGACCTATCACTGTAATAGGAATCCAATCATAGAAATGTCTGTTACAGTCATAGCCCAGAATACCTGTTCTTAAATAAAAATGCAGTTATAGTAATATAATGTGATAATCAACATAAATGTAAAATAACTTTCATTAGATGTTATTTGATATATTTCTTGTCTTATTCATTGAGTACACAGATGGACTCTAATGTAGGTCAATGGAACTGCTTATGTTCTAGCTCAAAATATACTGGCATTCTGTTATGACTGTTATTACTTTGGCTTATTTTCAAATCATGCTTGTCCTAACAAGATCAGACTGCAAAATGCAATCTAATCACTTAGGTTTTTGCCAGTTTCTTGGATCTATTCTGTTACAGGGTATAAACCTGATGGATTTGCAGGGGACTCACTGTTACTCTAAATTATGCCTTGAGTAACTTCATCAAATATGTTGCGTTCTGTCTCAGATAGTTGGTTGCTTATGAATTGTTGCTATGAATTTGAGATTGATTTGATCTTCCTGCTGTAATTTGTTGCAGTTTAAATGTTCACCATGCTTCCAATAATTGTGACAAAGTTCTTTCAAAAATGAGAATATTATTTAATAGATTATTTATTTCTACAGGCACTGTAGAAGAAGATGAAGGAGATGATTTATTGTTGGGGTCTGTTGATGAATTCTGGTGGTTTCCTCATATGTGGAGTCACATGCAACCTCATCTGTTCCATAATGAATCTTCACTAGTGGAGCAAATGATTCTCAACAAAAAATTTGCCTTAGTGAGTTAAATTTAGATTTAGTAGAAATGATATATAACTGATACAGAGTACAAAGTATTTAAATTAAGCATCCCACCTTAAATATTGAGATTGTCTTGAAGTACAACTTTA
This sequence comes from Protobothrops mucrosquamatus, assembly GCF_001527695.2. NCBI lineage: Eukaryota > Metazoa > Chordata > Lepidosauria > Squamata > Viperidae > Protobothrops > Protobothrops mucrosquamatus. Next base: position 28,365 of record NW_015389332.1, read on the forward strand.
ATTTATGAATTCCAACTTAGTTATGCTGCCACTAGATGAAATAATAGAATTACAGAGCAGAGTCATTTATGTTACAGAGTACCTGTGTACCTAACACTCAGGTAACCGTGGCTGCAGTTCATTAAAAGAATCCTCCATACAAATGCATGCCCATCACACTGTTGTTCCCTTTTGAAGTAAGCAGAACTGTGCATCGTACTGAAACAGAATGAAAAGCAGTGAGCAAAATAAATTAAATGCATAAAATAAGAGAAAAGAAAAAGATTTAACTCATCCTAGAATACCCCAGCACCGTTCATTAAACCACTTCATATCTTTCTTGTTTCCACCACATCTTTATACCATTTCATAAATTGCCTCTAAACTTCTCACTACTTTTTGAGGAACTTTTTACTCCTACAACTTCTCACCAGTTTACAACTTTCTTAGTCTTCCCTTTTTCCTCTTGATCCATTCACGTATTTGTACTGTGATTCAGTATCCATTCTCTCATTCTGTATTATCCAAATTACCACAGAACGCTTCTTTCATATTGATCACTTAGTTTATTATTTAATCTACATTCAATTCATCACCCACTTATAGATGATAACAAAGTGACGCACACAATCATTTAAATTTATTTGAGAAACTTTCCTCACATCCAACCACATTATCCACACTGATTTCTCCATCCATTATCTTTATGTTTAGTAAACATACTCCCAAGATAGATGGATTCATATAATGATATAGATTAGAGTTGGTATAATTTTTCATTATGTTTAAATACCTTGTAATTACGACCACATTTTCCCTGTCATACACAACTTCCTGAGTTCTTAATACATTAATTTTCAAGTCCATATGTCTTTTTGCATCAGGCAATCTGTCTAACATTCGCAACAAATCACTCAGTTCCTCAGCCAAGAACAAGGCATTTGCCTGTGTACAAAAATACATACACATGCATATTCGAAATCACACCTCTGAGATCACAAAAATGATTCCTTATATATGTTCCATACATATAGTTGGATGAAACAGTTGGTTAAATTTTGTCACACACAACTTGGACTCTGAGGAGTCTGATGCTAAAGAGATTCACGGTATGGACGACACTCCGAAGAATCAGCAAAGTACCTGAGGCCGACACTGCTGACAGTCATTTGGAGCAACTGAATGACAAGGATCATGACAAGGATCTCAGTTCTGAGGAGCAGCCCAGTGCACATCACACCCTTTAACAAAAATAAGTAGCATTCAGCATTGTCCATAATTAATTCCCACCAAGGGGTTGCTTTACATAAAGCTAAGGTGTACCCTATGGTACATCTTTCTTGGGGACAATCACTCTAGCCTAGAACCTACAAAGTCATGCCTCAGAACTCTTGGATCCTGAAATTCTGCTACTCTGATCTCGGATCAGCTGTTGAACTTCCTATGAATCCTTTGGATTTTGGATCACGGCCTGATAAGCTATTGTTCAATGTTTTAGAGTTAGACTCATTTTCAGGCAAACTTGTTTGTGTGTACTTTGCTCAAATGTGCACGTGACACCACACATATTTACACTGACAGCCATTGCCTTTGTGTTTTTATGAAGTAACTGTTGAAGCCTGTGGTATATGCTTGTTCTGAAACAGGACAATGCGTACATTTAAATGAAATCAGTTCTCAGCAAATGAAGCAGTAAATTGTGGAAAAGCCTGAAGAATATGATTGGATACAGCAGACCGACCTCCCTCGTGGAAGAAAATCGGCAACTGGCAGATGACCTGTATGTGCTCTACTGTACTCTACTGTGGGTTTGAGAGGAGATCACTATCAACTATCACTACCCTCCCCATATTAAATATACCAACAATAGCCAAATCTCCTACACTTATCTCCATTTCTCTGGGCCCCCGACCTCTGATGATCTTAGAAAAAGACGTGCGAGGTCTGTTTTATAGACAAAAGATAGGAAAAACACCAGGCCCAGACCTTTCCTTCTTGAAAGCCTATGCTGATCAACTGGCCTCCATCTTTATTGCATCTTTAATAAATCACTGGAAATGTGTTATGTTCTTTCTTGCTTCAAATGTTCTACTATCAAATGTTCTACTTCTCAAGAAACCTTCCATCACAGAGCTGAGTGACTACAGAACGGTTGCTAGACCGATTGCTCTGATACCTGTAGTTGTGAGGATTGAACTGCCGAACTGCTGGCAGTGAGCAGAAGTAGCCTGCAGTATTGCATACCACTGTGCCACCATGGGTCTTAAGGCACAGAATTTCCAAAATTGTATTCATTTTCATCTTTGTACTCTTTCAGTTAGTATTTCCCAGACAGGCTAGGGGTAGGCAACCTCGGCTCTTTTATGACTCATGGACTTCAACTCCCAGAATTCCTGATTCAGCATAGCTGACTCAGGAATTCTGGGAGTTGAAGTCCATGAGTCATAAAAGAGCCGAGGTTGCCTACTCCGGGGCTAGGGGAACAATAATGGCACTACTTGAATGATCAGACACAGATGCAGGCTTCACATACATATTAAACAAATCAATAGATTGTGTTTGCTTTTTTTCATTTCCCAATCCATCCTGTACATGTGTTATTTTTTGGCGATCTGCCATTCAAATACTGGACATGTCTGACCCTGGATAGTTTCTCCCGATTTATGCAAGGCAGTTAGGTGCTGCCACCTACCCAAAGATCGTTCTCCATACAAAACATTGAAAGTACTTGTCTTAATTACTGTAAGTATAAATGATAGTCATTGTCACTACATAAAGAATATAGATAGTTTCATGCATTGTTATTGAATATCCTCACTTTGCAATAACTGAGAAAATTCTGATTTTTCAAAAGTAATATTGATGATTGATTGATTATATCTTTAATTATACCTGAAAATTGAAATATCCATTTTATAAACATACAGTGTGGATCTTACATTTTAAAAAATCTAAAAAGTTGCAGCCAAGTGCTTTATTAATACTCCTATACATTTCAAATTATTTCCACAGCAATACATACCCCAATTTTAAATAATTATACAAAGAGGTCAGATGGAGATCCAGTGAAAAGAAGTGCCACTAGCACTAACAATAATGAGAGTTATGTAGAAATACAGTTCCACTGTGTTCATTATAAATGACTTCCAAACAAGATTTTCTTGTATCAGATCAAAAACCCTTCAATTTTCTGAAATCCGTAAAAATACTTTGCGCCCTAAAGCCAATCTAAAGCTAGTGTTCCCATACAATGTATTATGTACACACAAACCACTGGAACCAGAGAGAAGCATTTAAAACATAATTTTTAAAACAAACCTAATATTACATTACATTACTCTTGCTGTAATTCACACAAAAATTGGAGTTATGTAGAAACAAAGCTGTATTGATTATTGTGCAACAAGCAGTGTTCCTTGAGAAAACTTGTATTTCAGTTCATCAAAAAAAGCATTAAGAAGAAACTCGGTGCCAATCAGCATATTGCCTTGGCATTTATGAGACATTTAAATTTAAGCAGGCAAAAAGAGTATTCAAAATTTCACAGGAGTCACCATGTTAAGCTTTAAAGCTCAACAGCCTTACAGTGGGAACTGATTTGCCATTATCAGAGTAACTGGGTGTTCAACCAAGATTTAAAAATAAACTACTTATTTAAATTAACAAGATGGTCCTAGGAGGGGTTTATTTGCATATTAGCAGATAAATGTTTTGATAGGAAAACATACATAAATGTTATACAATTTTACATTATCACATCAAAAGAGAAATCTAGTTTGCATGCTGGTTGGACTAGAGCTAAATTAAGCTCATGGAGATAGAGCAAAGAAAACAGAACGCCTATAAAATATTGCACCATATCCTAGATAAAACAGGAAGTGTACAAAGCTAAAGAAGCTTTGCATGTAGGTCTTGAAACTGACCTGAATAATTGCATTGTTTGGATAAGTTCATACTTTTGTAGGAGGACGTGCTCATATGTGTGCATTGGTTGCTATCCTTCATATAGGATTTTATTTTGCTGTTTCAGGAACATGGCATCCCAACTGATCTGGGATATGCTGTGGCTCCACACCATTCCGGCGTCTATCCTGTTCATGTTCAACTTTATGATGCCTGGAAAAAAGTTTGGAATATCAAAATCACCAGTACAGAAGAATATCCACATCTAAAACCTGCACGGTACAGAAGAGGTTTCATTCACAAAAGCATCATGGTGAGCTATGTTTTTTGTTTGTTTGTTTTTTTATCCTGCCTTTTCTGATTATATGTCAACATATATGTTATAAATATTACTATACCAAATGTTCACATTATCTGAAGAGCTATTTTTCGTTTATTATGCCCTACCACCAGATTGTAATTTATTTCAGCGTCCTTTATGTTAAAATGGCTTCAAAGATGGTTTGACATTTTTAAACTTGTCAAAATGTGGCTAGCATAGCTGAAAAGCAGCTAGAGCTGGATGCTCAGCCATCTCTTTTACCTAACCATTGATTCTATACTCAGTTGAAGAGGCTGGTGTTAACTTTAAGGATTATGGATGGGAACCTCTTGTCCTAAAACTGTCTGTTTATTGAGGGGATGGTACTTTGAGATCAAATTCAGAGACTTTTCTAAGTATTTGGTATTCTTGGAGTGCAAATCTGAGTATATATGTGTATATATTTTAGTTTTATTACATATCAGTGTTTAGGATATTGAGTTAAATTGTTAAAAGTATGCAAAGCATTGTCAAGCAGAGAAAGTTAAAGTAATAGGTTATATTTATACATAAACATTCATAATTTAAATGAAAAATATCTTCTGTCTGAAAGTGGTTGGATGGGCCTATCCTATTTTATGGTAATAGTACTAAAGTTGCTGAAATTACTATGTTTTTTTCTGGTTACTTTTTAGGTATAAAAATTCTAAATAATTATTTTTTAAAAAAACAAATTACTGGGTGTACAGAAAATCTATCACACCTCTTCATGTAGGTCCTCTATAAAAATATTCTATTTCCACTATACATATTGGCATGCTGTTATGGAATAGTCTAGTGATCTCATAGATCAGCGAACCTTTTAGAGACCAAGTGCCCAAAAATTGGCCCCACCCCTGCTCCACCCCTGCCCTACCCTGCCTGCCCGCAGGGTCACTCACCGCCTCCAAGGCCCGCCACAGATCGCCCAGGCAACCCAGCAGCGCCATGGCAGCCATGCCCTCTGCTCATGCCCCGCAGCATCAACTGTGCGCGTTCGGGCATGAGGGCAGGCTTGTATATGCTGCCTGGCTGCCATGTCCTTGGCTGCGCTGCTCCGCATGGGCCATGCTTGGGGGCGACTCCTCCAGGGAGGTTGCTGGTGGGGAGGAGGTCGCGGGCGGAGGCAAGGCTGGGGCAACAGCATGTGTGCCCACAGAGAGTGCTCCGAGTGCCGCCTCTGGCACCCGTGCCAAAGGTTCGTCACCACAGTAATAGATAGTGAACCATTCTTTATAAAACTGACTGACAATAATATGCTGGTTGGAAGAATCCTATATTTTAAGGGTTGTTTTACTGACAAATGATCACTTTTTGAAATGATCATTTAATTGAAATGCTATTTCTTCCAAGTCCAATATCAGACAAAGGGATGGGAAAAAAGAGAAAGCAACAGGGATTTTGAAGTTATCCCTCAAGGGTTAATAATTGGAGAGTGCAGGCAAACATATCACCTAATTATAATACCGTGGAATTTATTTTATTTTTATTTAAAAGTCTAACAATTATTTTTAAATTGGCAGCTGCATGTATATATTAACCTATGTACAGATTTACTATATACGGCATTTTTGAATGGTGCTTTTTTTAAAATTTCCCACTCTTTTAATGATGTGTAGGTGGTCTTTCTTCCTGACAAATGTGCTGTTTATTTTGTGTGGTTTCATATTTTGAAATAACATTAAAATAATAGTCAAGTCTATAAAATATAGTTCAGACTTACAGAGGAGAATTATAAGGGTAAGCTCCCATTACTTGACCCAGCTCCTGCCCAACTAGCAGTTGGAAAGCATGCAAATGCAAATAGATTAATAGGTATCACTTCAGTGGGAAGGTAACAGTGTTCTGTGCACCTTTAGCATATAGCCATACTGGTCATATAACCACAGACAATGTCTTCAAACAGGTCCCTTGGCCAAGAAACAGAGATGAGCACTGTGCCCTAGAGCAGGGGTGTCAAACTCAATTTCATTGAGGGCCACATCAGCATTGCGGTTGCCCTCGGGGGGCTGGGTGGGTGTGGTCAGGGTGGATGCGGCCTACTGGGTGGGCGTGGCCAGCTCTACATCGTTCATGTCAAAGGTGCCTGTGGGGGCCTGGGCAGGAGTGAGACAGATCTGAGGGTCACTGGCAGAAGGGGGTGGGACCGAGGCAAGCGCCAAGGCATGGTCCATTTCTTCATTCCTCACAAAGGGTGACACCTCTCCAGCATGCACCCAGGGGGTGGGGCCAACACGGCAGGGATTGGTTCCTCGCTGTTTCTAGGCGGCCTTGTGGAGCTAAGACTGAATGCATTTCAGCATAGATGACCACCACAAAATTGAACATTGGCTCCCGGCCGGCCTGGGCCAGGGCCAAGGCAGTGGGGGCCGTTCCCTTGCTGTTTCCAGGATGGCTTCGTGGGCCACATGAAACCACTTCACGGGCCGCATCTGGCCCCCCGGCCTTGTGTTTGACATGTCTGCCCTAAAGTCATTAGCTAGCCAATGCATTCTTTTTCCTTTTCTTTATTATTGTATATAATCTTCTACAGGTTCTTCCTCGACAAACCTGTGGCCTTTTTACTCATACAATTTTCTACAAGGAGTATCCTGGTGGTCCAAAAGAACTAAACAAAAGTATACAGGGCGGAGAATTATTTTTCACAGTAGTTCTCAATCCAGTAAGTAGTTTAAATTATTTGAACAAAGACAATTGCTGAGCATACCTTAAGAAAGATTGACTAATAGGATTGTTTTATTCTTTTTCTTTAGTTGTATTGATGCTGTATTCACTAGTACTTGTAAATGTTATACAAAATTTGAATAATCTCCATAATTTCTTAATATTTACTGTTCTTATTACTTTAAGCCAATGATGTTAGCATGTATTTTTGGAACAGTAAACATGATTGAAATGACACTAAATGGTCATCCTACAAATTTCTTCTACAAATTCTACAAATTTCAGGTTATAAATAAATTATTTTAATTACATAGAATTTTCTTCTTTTTGTTGTTCCATATCCGTTATCGGATGTTGGCGATAGAATAACATACATAGAATAACAAATATCAAATAAATAAACTACAAAATAAAGATCTGTTGCTTTATCACTCATAGTCTGATTTTTTTTTCTTCTCCTACTGGAGCTATAAGACTTAGAATAGAATGAGTTCCTCTGACAGATATAGATCAAACTAATTTAAAGCAACATATAAGCCTGGGTTCTTTTTTTTTTTTTACAAATAGGCCCTGTTTGCACAATACATTTTGCTGGATAAAGGGAAAACCAACTGTTCTTGAGTTTTTGAAACTCTGGGGAACAATTCTTAGGCTCCATTTGGAAGGGAAGTTCACATGGCCCGAACTATATACGCTTATTTATTTGTTATTTTCATTCAAGAACTGAAGGGAATAAATATGGCATTGATCCATCTAGTTGCTTTATAGCAAAAACTCTGTTTTTGTAAACTCACTGAAATGTTGAATTTTTAACATTTATTAGACATATTTTAATAATTTGAAACTGACAAACTACTAGCCATTTCTTTTTATTAAAATATCAGTTAATGTAATAAGGGAAATATTTTAAGCAACCTGGAATAATTTCATGCATTCAAATCAATATTAGTATATCTCTCTGACTGTGCCTTCAATGTTCATATACTATTACAAGACAGTAATAAAATATCCTTTTCATGTCTACAACAATATATTTATATGGGTTTCACTATAATTGAATGTCTACATAATCAGGATCTCGGGTTAAACTAACTTTTGGTGCATCGGGTTTTCAGCCATTCTAGCAACTGCAGGGATCATGAGATCATAGCCGAGAAGCATTCTGGTATCAAGGATATGGCTAATAGCACAATTCTGTTCCATGGTCATTGAATGTGCTCCACTTTAAAAAAAAAACAGCTTAATGAAAATGAGAATCCAGTTCAGATAAGCATGCAAGGAGCAGTGTGGTTCTTTTTTCCAACCCCCATCCCCACCAAGTTTCCCACATGTTAGAATTGACTAATACGTAGACGTGTAGGAAAAAATATAACATTTAAAAATATTAATAGCTTTTGTAGGTCGCATCTTCCAGTCTGGATGTATCCCCATTATGAGCAGAAATGAACAGAACTGTTTTTTTAATATTCATTCTACATAAAACAACTATTGTTATTCACCTTTTATAGTTTAAGAATAAATGTATTAGAAATATTTTAAGGGGGGAAATGGAGCCTAATTTTAGACACACAGAATTGTATAAAAATTGATAATGAACTTAAATGTCTGTACCATTAGGATAAAAGTGACTTTCAAGGACAAATTGGGTATTCATATAATCAAAAGAGGTGTCAAGTTTCTTAGGGTTTTTTTTCCAGTATATCCAAAAAATATAAAGTACACATTACCATTTGTGAACATTTGAACATTTCAGTTTTTCTCAAGCATTATAACTTTCCAATTATTCAGACTAAGGAATCTAAGGCCTATTGAGAAAACCATTCTTTGCTAAATCTATTTACTGGAAATGGAAGAGCTTTTGTGCTAAAATAGTTCATCTAGCAAATTCCTAATATGTGCGCATTTATGTGGAATTGGTTTATGCTCCCCATATTGCTGGCTGATAGTAGCTATAAAATTATTCTGGCAGTAAAGCCCGTTATGTTCATAAAGCATGTAGACTGTTTAAATTCCATCGTATTGTATAAAGGGCATTGGGAGTTCATAACACAACTAGTTTTAATACTAGCTACCTCTATGAAAAAGTATGATCTACCTATGGTAGACCTTATAAAGTAATCAATGCCAGGGGACATTTTAATTCACAAAGTGGAAAAAAGAAGAGCTTTCTCATTACTGATGCTGTTTAAAGAGGGGGCATGTTAAAAAAATGCAGGTTTGTTCCATTCTTGATGAAAATTTTCACTTAGATTACCATAGGTGTATATTACAGAGCACCCTTTCCAAACAGAACAAATAGATGAACTTTTTGCCAATCAGTTAGCTAAGGTCAGCCGGAAGCACACTGGCCACAACCTAAACCTCTAAATCAGGGGTGTCGAACTGCCAGCCCGCGGGCCAGATGCGTCATCCCAAAACCGCGCCCACCCCATTGCCGGCAATGGAGAAAGAGCTCCGATACGTCGCGCAACTTCATGTGACATCGCAAGTTTGACATGCCTGCTCTAAATAGAAACAATTGTTGGCACCATTTGTTGAGAAAGATATAATTTTATTAGGGTGTACTAATAAAGTGTACTGCAGTATTTCATAGCCAGAACTGAGAATTGTGCACCCAAATTCCTAAGTTCTACTTTCAACATATAAAAAGCAAGAAAAAAAGTCAAGGAAACAATCGGAGCACTGCTTTTGATAGGCTGAACTATTCTCTTCTTTTGTGCAAAGACAGATGCAAAGAATGGATTAAACAGTTCCACTTTCTCCCTGCTACCTCTCACCGCCTTGCTAGGCCCTATCCAAAAAAATGCAATTCAGTGGTGAGAAAAATAAGGTTTTATACTTAGGCAAGAAAAACCAAATGCACAGGTATAGATTAGGTAGTACCTGGCTCAACAGCAGTAATTGTGAGAGGGACCTAGGTGTCCTAGTGGACAATCATTTAAATATGAGCCAGCAATGTGCTGCAGCTGCCCAAAAAGCCAATGCAATCCTAGGCTACATCAACAGAGGGACAGAATCAAGATCAAGTGAAGTGTTAGTACCACTTTACACTGCACTAGTAAAACCATACTTGGACTACTACATCCAGTTCTGGTCACCATGATACAAAAAAGATGCTGAAACTCTAGAAAGTGTGCAGAGAAGAGCAACAAAGATGATTTGGGGACTGGAAGCTAAAGCGTATGATGAACGCTTGCGGAACCTTGTATGTGTAGTATAATGAAAAGAAGGACCGGGGTGATATGATAGCTATCTTCCAATATTTGAGGGACTATCACAGAGATGGGAGGTCGACCTTTTCTCCAGAGCACCTGAGGGCAAGACCAGAAGTAACAGATGGAAACTTATCAAAGAGAGATCCAACCTTTACTATGGAGAAATTTCCTGACAGTGAGAACAATTAACCAGTGGAACAACCTGCCTCCAGAAGTTGTAGGTGCTCCATCACTGGAAGTTTTTAAGAAGAAATAGAATAGCCATTTTTCTGGAAAGGTATACCATTTCTTACTCGAGCAGGGAGTTGGACTAGAAGACCTCCAAGGTACTTTCCAACTCATCTGTTCTGTTCTGTTCTATTTTTGATATAGACGGATTCTTAAATTTGGGATGTCTGAGTAATTAACACTACCTACTTTGCTTTACTTTGGACATGACAGTTGACAATTTATTTCATATCTTATTACTTCAAGAATTGCTGACTACCATTGTGGTATGTCTTTCTTTTCAAGTAATTTTGACAGCACTCTGCAAGTTTTCTGTGATAAGCCTTCCTTGTGGACCCATTGCTAGAATTTTGTGTGTTTAAGCATTTATTCTCTACTTTTATTTCCTTGGGCCATTTCATTTCTAGAACGTAAGGAATGTAAAGAGCGTGAATCTTTTGCACAGCAGAATAGTTGCTATAATAATTTTGTTACATTTATTAGAAATGACAGAAATTACATGGGTCATTGTGTATTTTGTTGCTCCAGCAAATGCTAAAAGTCTTATGTATATTCGTTATATATTGATGTGAAAGAGCAAGCCTCAAGGAGGTGACCAGACTGAAAGCATTGAGGATAATGTCTGGTTTAGGAAATTTACATCCAGGGGCTATCTAGAGCAGCGGTTCTCAACCTATGGGTCGCGACCCCATTTGGGGTCGATCGACCATTTCACGGGGTCGCCAAGCAAGGCTGTCCGCCATTTTTCCCCCTTTTCCAGCGGGTGCCTTACCTCCCTTGGGCTGGGCCAGCTGGTGGTCGGCCTGCTCTGTCTCTGCCGCTTGCCAGCTACGCCTCGGCCGGCGCAGGGGGCGGAACCACATATGCACGGCGCTCCCGGGCAGGGAAAGTCCTTGACTTACAACCGGTTGGGTAGTCCTCAAATTAAGACCGGTTTAGTCCTCAACTTACGACCGGTTTAGTCCTTGACTTACGACCAGTTTAGTCCTCGACTTACGACCGGTTGGGGGTCGCGGCATTAAAAAGGTTGAGAACCACTGATCTAGAGTCTTCAGCCTGTTGATTCAAAATGTTTGCTGCACAAGTAATCGACATTAAACATCTCCCTCAGAACCCATAAGCAAAGGGATATTTTTTTAAAGAATGATGCAAAGTAATTATGGTTTCACAGTGCAAAGATCATTTCAGTAAGGTGTTTCAACTTAATAATACACATTAAATTATCTGAAAAATAAAATGTGATATCCAGATAGTTAGTATTTCCTTTTGTTAAATTTAACTTTTTGAATGCTGTATGTTCATTAAGTATTTGGATGTTATGCTAAATTTGTTGTTGTTAGTTGCAAAGTCGTGTCCGACCCATCGCGACCCCATGGACAACGTTCCTCCAGGCCTTCCTGTCCTCTACCATCTTCTGGAGTGCACTTAAGCTCACGCCTACTGCTTCAGTGACTCCATCCAAGCCACCTCATTCTCTGTTGTCTCCTTCTTCTATTGCCCTCAATCTTTCCCAGCATTAGGTTCTTCTCCAGTGAGTCCTTCCTTCTCATTAGGTGGCCAAAGTACTTGAGTTTCAACTTCAGGATCTGGCCTTCTAAAGAGCAGTCAGGGTTGATCTCCTCTAGGACTGACCAGTTTGATCGCCTTGCAGTCCAGGAGACTCGCAGGAGTCTTCTCCAGCACCATAGTTCTCAAGGTCTCAATTCTTTTACGCTCAGCCTTTCTTATGGTCCTTCATGGATTACTGCCTTGTCGTGGTGAAGGGGCTTGCGTAACTCAAGCTATGAGCTATGCTGTGCAGGGCCACCCAAGACGGACAGGTCATAGCAGAGAATTCTGACAAAATGTGATCCACTGGAGAAAGAAATGGCAATCCACTCCAGTATCTTTGCCATGAAAACCCCATGGACAGTTATGCTAAATACTTTTTATATATATAATGTTTCTGGCATACTTAGTTCTGTCACTGCCTTCATTTTAATCCTCAAGAATGTTTGGGTGGAAATTTGAAAGGAAGTTAATAACAACATTTGCAATTGCTGCTGATGTTGATAAAATTGTCCTGTTAGATACCAGTAAATACACGGGTGGGTATTTTTGCATGCATGTATGTATGTATTCTGCTTTTATTTAGGTTCCAATGCTTTCTGGCCATAGCTGGTTCCCCTGGTCTCTATTCAAAATAGCAAGCAGTTTCTGGACAATAATTTGTTCCTGCAAAACAGTTTACATGCCTCAATCTCAATAGTAATTTATTAGAGTAACCTAACTGAAGACACCTCAGTTTTGTTGTCCTTGGAATCTTTTGCTATATATTTTTGTGTAGATACTAAAAAAAAAAAAGTTGTCATCATTATTCATGCCTGGGTTTTATCTGTGATTTTATAACGGTTGGAAAAACTACTGCAATGAAAACATTTGAAATGCCTTTCTGTACTGCATATAAATGCTGGTAGAATGCATAGGAATATCTGAATAGCAATGGTCCAGACAACAATCAGATAAGCAATTTCAGACCACACCATGCCTATGAAAAATCTTTATTTCAGCCTTTATCAGTCTAGTGTCCTCTAGATAAGTTGGACTTCAACATGTCAATGTTCGAAGTAGCAGGGTTTAAAACATCTGCAGGGAACCAGATAGGAAAAAAATATTTTAATCGTCCCTGCTTACCTCAGAAAGCTAATTCACAGCTCAGTCATTAGGCTCTAACCCAGGGGTGTCAAACTCACAACGTCACGACGTGTTGTGATGTATCGTGACTTTTTTTCCATTGCCGGCAATGGGGTGGGCGCGATTTCGGCATGACGCATCCGGGCCGTGGGCCAGCAGTTTAACACCCCTGCTCTAACCCATGATTCCTAGGCTAGAGATGGCTACTATATAAACAAATCACAACCATCCAGGGCTCCTAAGGGACCCATTAAGTATTGGTTAATTTGAAAAGGCAAGAAGAAGCCTTCCAAAAATATCAACTTTCCTAACATATTTACACTGCAATGCAATGGGCAGACAATCAGCTCTTTTGGATGATATTCCATTTTTATCTCATAAAGATTTTTTGTCTCTGTGAGTTTTCTTCCAAGTCAAACATAAAACATAAAAGTTGAATTAAGTGCCTAGAGATTAAAGATGTATTGCCAAGCTTAGATGTGAAATCTATTATAAGATATTTTAGGATAAAAGAGAATAACAGAGTTGGAAGGGACCTTGGAGGTCTTCTAGTCCAGCCCCAGGCTTGAGCAGGAAACATTATACCATTTCAGACAAATGATTATCCAAGCTCTTTATATATATATATATATATATATATATATATATATATATAATTGATTTTTTTTAACATAATTGCCTTAATATTTGGTAAACAGCTTGTTGTCTGGGTTTATATTTGCAAAACAATCACTAACCATTAGTTTCTATAATTTATAATCCACATAGTAGCTTTGCTTGATTTTCTCTTCTTCTCTTCTTTGCCAACCTTGAAATAATACAGTTCTTATTATTTTGATAAGTAACAGTTAAGTATAAAGATTTTTTCAACATTTCTACAAATAATAATCACATCCATATAATGCTTCTTTTCTATCTAGACATCTTGATTGCCTCTTCATAGATCTTGTTTACAATTCTTATTTAAATTTGTTTTCCCCACAATGTTCAAAATATTCTTACTAGTTAAGATTTTCTCAAAGTTAATTACATTTAAATATTTAAATCTGTTTTCTTTATACAAGCTATCCCAACACTTTTACATTTCTCATGTCTTAAAAAATGCAACAAAAACAAAAAAGGAGAAGAAAGAGAAAAAACGGAAGAAAGAATAAGAAAATAGTATACTACTTAAAATACATATCCCTCTTAAACTGATAATCATTTATTTCCAACATTTTTCTGTTCTTTTTAACCATAATTAAACATATGTTTAATCTTCAGATGTCCTTTATAACCATCCCAGACATTTTTATGTTTCTCATATCAAAAAAGAAAAAAAACACAAAGTAAAAAAGAAAGAAGAAAAAATACTATATTACTTGGGGGGGTTCATCCCTCTTAAACTAACATTCATATATCTCCAAAATCTTTCTATTTCTTTAAACATTCAAACAGATGTTTAATTTTTAAATATTCCCTCTGATATATCCCATCATCGAATTTCTTAATTCTCACTTTAGCCCTTTTCTTTTGCCAAACATCTTTCCTAATCAATATATTCCATTGAATCAAAGAGTCTTTCCATAGTCTTGTAGATGTTATTGTAGATATAAGAGGCAAATCAAGTAAAATGTCTTTGTGGAAAGATTTTGTCCCTTCATATTCATTGAAAATCTTTACCTTACTTTCTTTCTTGGTTTCTCTTATCACTTTTTGTCTCTCTGATTCTTGTACTCCTGACAGCTCTGTGATCCATTTTGTCAGATCTTTTTTCTTGTCCTCAGATTTATTTTTTAATCTTAGAATATAAATTATCTTTTCCATGTCCAATATTTCTTGTGATTTTTTCCCCTCATAGGTTAAGCCATACTTCATTGTGTTATTAAGTTCCATCTTTAAATCTCTTTCCTCTAATTTATGTTCAATTGTCTACTTTATTTCCTCCCTCTCTATTATTGTTTTCTGAGCGTTTTTTGTTGTGACGTTAACTTGGAGATGGATTCATTTATATTTTCAGTGTTATTTTTAATTTCCTCATGGTTTAAGATCATTGTTGTTTGAATTAGTTGCAACATCTCATACATCTCCTCCTGGAAAGTATTTGTTTTTTCTTGATATATTCTTCCTGCAGATCTCTGATTTTCCAATCTCTTTTTAAAAACTTCCATTGTTGGAGCATCCACAACTTCCGGAGGCAAGTCGTTCCACTGATTAAATTGTTCTCACTGTCAGGAAATTTCTCCTTAGTTCTAGGTTGCTTCTTTCCTTGATTAGTTTCCATCCATTGCTTGTTATCCTGCCTTCATACATGAAGGATAACATACATGAAATCTTTTCAGCCTTATTCGGCATTTGTTCCATAAATTCCAAGCTATAAATTACTGCAGTTGAAACTTTTAAAGAATGTTATGCTTTTCTGAGTTAGAATAAAGACTGAACTTTTAAGATAGATTTATTTGGGACTTAGTATTTATTCTGGAGTGCTTTTAACTTCTATAATTCCAACAGGATCTTAGACACAGTCATATGACCAGGCTTGAATGACTAGCAATGTTCTTGCAAGTCTTGCCAAAAGTAGGTCAGGAGAATCAATCAATCAACCTGAATCAATCTGATATATTAGATTTCCTCCTGACCCTGTTGTCTTCCCTAGGTGGTCTTTTCATTGCTCCTGCACACATGTGACTCTCTTCCCTTTGTTTTTGACTTTAATGGGTTTTTCAGAATTAGTTACAAACTTGGTAAATTGGAGATTTTTCATATATTTTGATTATACCTGCATATTTCCAAAATCATTTGAAATCTTCACTAAGCTTCCAGGTATTTTCTATAATAATGCCAGTTCGATTTTCTAGATTTCAGTCTTCCAATACTAGTAATTTGTTTTTCAGTAGGCTCCATTTTGAGCAACTAGCCGGTGTTTTTGTCTCTTCTTCCCAAGCATCCATTGCCAATTTTTTTACTTTTTCCAAAAACTTTGAATTCTTCTGCATTATTTCTTGTTCCTGAGCCTGTCCCCTATTACAGTGATGGCGAACCTTTTAGAGACCGAGTGCCCAAACTGCAACCCAAAACCCACTTATGCATCGTCGGGTGCCGAGTGGGTGTGGCCCATTGGCTGGGTGTAGCCAATTGGGTGGGTGCGGCCCATTGGGTGGGCGTGGCTGCGGTGGTAATGGCAGACTGGGTGGGACTAAAGAGTTCAACCAATCAATTCCAACTTTGCAAGATCTTTTTTTTCCCCGCGAGAAGTTGAAATTGACTGAACCTTTTTTTTTTTTTGCACACGGCAGGGGAGGCCTAAAGCGAAAAGGTTTTATAAAACCCAGCTGAAGGCCTAGGACTGGGGCGACGGCGTGCGTGCCCACAGAGAGGGCTCTGAGTGCCGCCTCTGGCACCCGTGCCATAGGTTCGCCACCACTGCCCTATTATATAAAGAATATACATATATACATATATTCAGGCAGCTTCTCTAAAACTCTAGGCCTGTTATTCCTTTCTGTGCAGGATTAGCTTGTACACCTCAAAAAAGTTGATTGTTAAATTTGTCTGGCATGTTAAAAGCCATCTGAGAGCAGAGCTGAGCCACAATATCTAAAGTCTGATCAGCTGTTTAGCATCTAATGGCCCAGCATGACAGCAAAATGGATCAGTACTATGGATGAGGCCTGAGGCACTAGAATATGTTGCCTTTAAAAATTTACCACCACATTTCTGCCTGAAGCTCATACTCTAGATACAACAGTCAGTATGGCTTACTCTGTTCCTGTATTTCATATGTTCAGGGTTAGATCATGATGATAAAGCATGCGTAATTATTTTTTTTTACTGCATTGGCAGGTGTCAGCCAGCAGCCTTGTTTCAGCTTGTGGACTCTCTCAAAAGAAGAGATTAGCAAATAAATCTCCCACCTGGCATTATGTGACCAAGTTGCACAACACTTTGCTGATAAAAATAATTAGATTTGTCTTATCCTTGAATGTGCATGGACAGATATGGTAGATAGGGTAATATATTGCAGAATTAATAGAGATTCTGTCACTGCAGGTGGGATCCATGTCCCACCTAGCTTCTTAGGTGGGGATTAGAGACAAGATCCAAGAAGTGATTAATGCCTCATTGAGGTGCTTTTTGACTCCTTGAACAAGGCCCTTATTAATAGGTTTTTTTCTCAGTCAGACCATTTTTGATTACTACATTACTTATATGTAAGGGTGTAGGTCTATACATATGTTGTATATAGAATGTTTAAATGTGTGTTATGTATGTGTACACTTTGAGAGCAAGCTAATAAATTTCATTTTTAATATGTACCATTGTGCCCACAGTAAAAAATGACAACAAAGGTTGTCTGTCTGTCTGTCTGTCTGTCTGTCTATCTATCTATCTATCTATCACAATCTGGTATCCAATCTCTTCTTTTGAGGAGTTCATTGAGATTTCCAAAGTCCTTTATCTGTCAGGATGCAGATCTGGGTTGCTCTGAAAACCACTTGGAACCCACAATTGGCATATAGTGGAAAAATCTGATTGCTGACAGGTGACAACTGCTGGGAGCATGTTATGCCTATATGGATTGCTGATACAATTCGCAAGTTCTAGTTTTGACCTACAATTCCCTATGTCATTTCACTTCAAGCAACCTTGGGGACCATCTTCTTCAGTCAGAATGAACACATCCAGTGGATACATCAGAGGAAATTTCTGTGAGATAAGGAGTTGAGGCAAAAAGATGGTGCTTTTCTGTTGTAGCATCAACTTTGTAGAAAAGTCTCATTTGTAGTTATTAGGTTTGCCCCCTCCCATCAATGTCTTTTTAGAATGCAGAAAAGATAGATTATTTCAAAGAACCTTTGGAATCTGAACTTTGTTTTGCTGATATGTTATTCATGACAGGTTGTGTAATATTAATTTAGAATGACTGATTAAGGCGTGACTATTGCTGAGGTGGTTTCAGCTTTAACATGGCCATTTTAATGTTTATAGTTACTATGCATACTTTATTATACATATTGTTATATGTGTTGTAAGTGCAAGGTGTTGGTGTTATAAATCATAATGAAATTTGCTATGTTTATTAATAAACTGCACATGGTAGAACATTATTATTATCATCGTTGCCTCAGAATATGGATAATGATAATTACTACTGTCATTGTTCCAAATTACTGGATCTTATGGGAAGGCTACTTAACAGGATATTACCACTGCATAAATGTGTATATGATTATAAGGCATTCTATTGTTTTCTGTCTCTTTGACCTTTGGTGAGCCACAACAAGAGCACCATCAATTTATTATAGGAGAAAATTGACAATCCAGTCCTGCTCTTTGGCTCTTAGATAAAGACTTCAGTCGAGATCAACTGTGTCTCTATCTACCTACAAGCCCTGTCCCATATAGCAGGGCTTTTCAACCAGTGGTACGGGTACCACCTGTGGTACATTGGCACCTGGCAGGTGGTACGCGACCATCCTAGAAAAGTGGTAGT
Organism: Protobothrops mucrosquamatus; assembly: GCF_001527695.2. NCBI lineage: Eukaryota > Metazoa > Chordata > Lepidosauria > Squamata > Viperidae > Protobothrops > Protobothrops mucrosquamatus. Next base: position 46,840 of record NW_015389332.1, read on the forward strand.
GGGGGAGGGGAATGAGCTGAACCGGTGGCAGCACCGCACAAGCCTGAGCCAGAGATGGCTGGAGCTGCAGGGCTGTCTAGACTCAGCAGAAGCGCCAGGATCAGTGCCGCTTTCCAGCTGATCGGCGCTTCTTCGGGGCTCTCAGGGCTCAGTGGAAGCACCAGGATCAGTGCCAGGCTCCAGCTGAGCCCTGAAAAGCACCAATCAGCTGGAAAGCAGCGCTGAGCCTGGCACTTCTGCTGAGCCCAGAAGAAGCGCCAATCAGCTGGAATGTTGCAGCATCTCCAGGGTCTTCTGATTTACATTCAGATGCTTGGCAACTGATTCATATTTATGACGGTCACAGTGTCCCGGGGTCATGTGAAGTGACCAAAACCTGCTGCAACCACCCAGCAGACGGGGGGAATAAAAACCAAACACCCCCCCCACCTTACCCCCACTGCCAATCCTCAACAGAAATGCCCACAACGATGAAAACCTCGGACAGGAGGAAGAGCGCCACCGGGCGGGCAGGCAGGTGTCTTGCTCAGCTATGGCTTGGGGGGCACTTTTTTCAGTGCTATTGTAACTTCGAACAGTCACTAAGCGAACTGTTGTAAGTCGAGGACTACCTATAATTTATCACTTTTTTCCTTTTTTGGGGGGTGTCATCAAGTTTTTGACACCTTGCTAGGCGACTGGTGGTACTCGGATATTGCCATGTTCTAAAAGTGGTACCAATGGGTGAAAAGGTTGAAAAGCCCTGCCATACAGGATGCTGTTACTAGGGATTTTCACCGTTCCATTGTTTGGAGCACCTGGATTGAAAACAACCTTTAAAAATACGCGTTTGCTTTAATATAATTTTATTAAAATTTTATATTAGAAAACTATGGAACATAAAAGAAAAAGTTGAAAAAAGATATGAAAGAACCAAAGAAAAAATGACATATAAAAGAAAGAAATACACCTAAACATGCAATTTCCAATGTTCATTGCAGCAGTTACAAACATAGTAATTACCATTTCCAGCCTCCCAAATTACACGTTCCCGTCTTCCCACAAAGGAAGGGATTTCCTTTGATCAATAAATCCCAAAATCACCAATTCATTTTTATCCATTTTTCAGCAAAAAGTCCACAAAGGGGTTTTCAGTATTTTACAAAGTAATTGTTGCTCCATCCTTAAAAAAATATTTGTATGTCTTCTTGTAAGAATTGTTCGTGTCAAATAACTTTTGTGAAAGGGATTATCTATGTCGATTTATCAGTAGATATATCCAATAGTTGTAAACCACAGAGCTGTGAGTGGGGAATACAGATGCAAAGAGTTCTTTTTTATCCTCAGGCGCCGAGAGCAGTGTTTTCTGTTATCCATCTTTAAAAAATGAATTTCTGTCACCAATTTAGGCAAATATATTCAAGCATAGCTAGAAGACTAATTCATTATTCTGTCACTTTGTAAGTCTAATGGAACAAGAGCAGCTGTTGCTAAGTCTCTGAATACCTAAGATGGAACTCTTTTGAGTAATAGGATGGCAAAATCAGGGACTCTACACAGTGTACACAATGCCAAATTAATTGGAAAATAGATGGTCTGAAAGTTAAACATACTCTTGTGGCCTGTAAACATTTGTTCTGCATCTAAAATAACTTTGTTATGTTTAATTGAATGGGTTTTTGCTTCCAGCCCATGAATGAATCTTTAAACATCAATTATTTCATTTTTTTTAAAAAAAAATCCTTGTAGGGCTATATGACATTACTTCTATTCTTTGTGCACATTAAGCAAAATGTGATGTGACTTTAATGCCACAGTTAGGCTCAGGACAAAAAAATATGTCAGGAAGATGTTGAGCAACTTGAGAATAATGTGCTGGTAGAATAGCTTAAAGCCAATTTAACTTTGTTTCTACATAGTCTCCTATAACTGACTTATTTCATTTAATTAGTGGTGGGTCTTATTTTTAAAAAGGAAATTATTACTACCAATGTTTCACAATTCTGAATGCAGTATAAAAGAAATTAGTATCAACCATTAATATCAGTATCTTTATTAATTTTCAAAGTTCAGTTGTAAAATCCGGGCAAGAATGTTATACATTTTTCATACTTCCTCTAATGTTGCTTTAGAATCCAAAGACCTAATGGCCACATATGAATAAGCTTTCTCGTTGTTTTAGAGCCATATTAAGGTGCTCTGTCTCTAAGATATCTGAATGAATTTGTTGATAGGTGTGATACAGAATCTCCTTTGCCATAGCACCTCATATTAGAATTCCTCAAAGTGGAAGTTAAATTAGGTCTATACTTGATGTTTATGGTGATTTACTGGATGTACAGTATATGGTTATCGATCTCACATAAAGTAATTTTGGGCATTAATATAATAAAAACATCATTACAAAAACAAAATAAAAAACTGACATCCCATCGAAAGAATAATGGCCATCAAATACGGTATAAGCCAATTAAACAACACTTTCATACAACCACTGATCTGACCTGTGCCTGAAAATTAAGCCTAGTCTTAATAATTTTGCAGAAAACAAGGCTAGTCTAACCAGATCTTCCAAAAGAAAGTGCTGCTACAGAGAAGGTATGCTTTCTGGGTCCCTCCAAGTGATACTTCTTAATCAACAGGACTTTGAGCATTGCCCTTTTGCAAGTTCTCATGGGGTAGGTAGATGCAACTGGGGGGAAAAAATGGTCCTTCAAATAAAGCTCCATGCTATAAAGGACTTTATGGGTAGCAATGAGCATCTTGAATTGTCTGCAGAAGTCTACTGGGAGCTAGTGCAACTCATGACCCAAAGATCTACTATAAGAGTACTGATGTATACCCATAATTGTTCACACTGCTGCATTCTGGACGAATTGAAGCTTTGTGTTCATCAAGAATAGACCCATATAGAATATGGGCAAAAGCCCGAGTTGACTATCTACCTCCTGATCCGGGAATAAGTGCATGCTCTTTAGAAGGCCAAATTTTTCACTATTTAGAAAATAGTGAAAACATTCTTGTTCTGTCAATTTTTAATGAGAAATTAGCTTATTCATATTAGCTGATTTCATGCATTACAATAAGACAAGAATGTTTTTTCAAAGACAAAGAATAACGCACTTGATTGATTACCACTGGTATTTCCATGCTGTTTCAATCAAGTGTATCTAAATAAGTAACAGTATAATAAGGTCAAGGACAATCTAGCAAATCATAGGCTTTAATTCCATTCTAGTTCTATAAAATTATAGTAAATAATAGCGCCCTATACCTCCTAGGTTTCAAATTATCGGATCTTTGTCATAAAATGTTTGTTTGAATAACTAACCTTTTAACAACTTACTGAATATTAAGAGGATGCAGTTCATATCAATAAAAGTAGCAGGCATTGTCTCCTGCCACAATTCACAGGGATGGGCATTCTTAACACACTTTGGGTAGGAATATTGTATTTCAAACAAGCATCTCACATCTTAAGCCATGTAGGATTTTATACATTTTTATAAGCATCTTGAATTGCACTCAATGACAAATTGGTAACTAATACAGTTTAGTGACTATATGAACCATCACTAAATACAGTTTAGTGGCTATATGAATCATCTGCAGTTTCCAGGTGATATTTAGGTACAATCCCAGATAAAGCAAAATACGGAAGTTGAATAATGAGATGACAAGTTATGAATAACCATAATCAAGTCTCCTAGTCCTAAATGGTCATAACCAGAGCACCAGCCTAAACTGGGCAAAATCACAGTTCCAGCCTATTTAATTGAGCTGATTTAATTCAGAAAACACTTTCCAAATAATGAACCTGAAGAGGGAGCTTTTTATTTTTAGCTTTATATTTTAAAATTACGACTCCGCTGTTAAAGACGCTGAATTTGTCAGCTGCAAAGCTGACAGGCTAAGGTTTGAGGCTGTTCAAGGGTTGAGCTCCTGTTACTTGCCCCAGCTCCCGCCCACTTAGCAGTTCAAAAGCATGCAAATGTGAGTAGATAAATAGGTACCACTTCAGTAGGAAGGTAACAGCATTCCGTGCACCTCAGCGTATAGTCAGGCTGGCCACATGAACACGACAAAAGTGTCTTTGGACAGCACTGGCTCCCTTGGCTAAGAAACAGAGATGAGCGCCATCCCCTAGAGTCGGATACAACTGGACAAGGGAAACCTTTACCTTACCTTTTACATTTTCATCACAAAACAAGAGCTGTTACTTCCAAGGTCCAGAATACATAAAGTCCCAAAAGCAGACTTTGGGCCATTTCCATTTTATGTTGTAAAAAAGCAGGCATTCTGGCAAGAAGACAAAATGATTATATGGCTTACAAAGGGACGATCTGAAATAGAAAAACGAGATCGGAAAACTATGCAATTGTTGCTTTGAAAAAAGGAAAAAGCCAAGAAACAGTTGCCCCTTTCTTGCCAATGACCACATGAAAATCTTATTTATAACAATTCTTCTTTAACTTCCTTTATTTATTTCCAGAGAAAATAAACAACCCCTAACATTCAAATTTATTTTGGAGAAAGGAAAAAAAAGGATAAATACATTTTAATCTATACATACATACATACATACATACATACATACATACATACATACATACATATGTCGTGAAAATGGTACATAAATCCGAGCACCAGGATAAAAATCATAAACAAAACTGTTTAATCTACAAAAGTACTTCCGGATAAGCGAACTCCCGGATCTCGTGTTTTATACTCTGACGATGTCGGTAGTTTGGCCGACGAAAGCTCAGTACTTTTGTAGATTAAACAGTTTTGTTTATGATTTTATCCTGGTGCTTGGATTTATTTACCATTTTCACGACATGTGTATACCCGGGATTCGTGTTTTTAATATAATTAAGGACATATATACATACATACATACATACATACATACATACATACATACATGTAGGTCTTTGGATATTCGGGTTTTCTCCTGCGTAAAATTGGAAGTGTCTTGGCGACGTTTCGACGAAGTCACATTCGTCATCTTCAGGCTGGTGTCTTCAGCTTCGTGCTTCTGGGAGTAGTGTGCGATCGCAGCTGTTTCTTCCTTTTATACATACATATACATACATGTATATGTATGTATACATACATGTATATGTATGTATACATACATATACATACATACATACATACATATAAGCAAGCTGAAATGCTGTCATGTCAAGGCTTTTTTTTAAAAAAATGATAGATTTAAAGGTAGGCAAGGTTGGAAGAATTTATTTAGTCCTGACTTTTGTTTGATGCATTAGAAAAATGATAACAGCCAAAATGTGCAATTGAAAAAGACATTTGGTTTAAAAAAAATTGGCCAGAACATATTGTTTACTTGACTGTGATAAGTCAAGGTATCCTTTGGATTGTTTCATCCTGGTTAACCATTGTGCTTTCCCTGCCTAATTGTTTTGGTACTTGTGTTGTTCTTTGCCACCAAGAGTCATCTTTATTCAGTTCACTTCAAAAGAAGAAGAAAATGTTTCTATTCTATAGCATTCTAAGACTACATTGAAATTCCCTTCAGGGAAAAAAATAATATTATTTTACCTGAACTACCAACTTTTACAGTTTCTATCCCTTTTCTTCTTTTAGTACAATGTTAAAGGTGTTGGCAGAAAGAGAATTATTAAGAAGTAAACTGACATTATAAATATCAAAGGTCATAAAGGAGTGAAAAGAAAAAGTAGCTGTTAGAAATCAAGTTTATATTCCGTAGGGAAATTTTCCTGTATAGTACCTTCAAAAATAACACTTCAGTTTTTAGTCTGCTTATGTTTTAAGGACTATTTTTTTTAAAAAAAAATTGAAAGTGTTATATATGTGGAAGAAGATTTCTTGCCTAAAAAAAATTCTTTCTTCCTGCCTGAGCAGGGGGTTGGACTAGATGACCTTCAAGGTCCCTTCCAACTTTACTATTATTATTATTATTATTATTATTATTATTATTATTATTATTATTATTATTATTATTATTATTATTATTATTATTACTATTACTATTATAACATAAATATAAGTTTGGCATTCAGTTGAGGAACTGTGTCCTTCTCTTCATCATTAGAGAATAATAAAGGGTTTACTCCAAACTCTGGCTGGGGAATTATGGGAGTTGAAGTCCACACATCTTAAGGGTCCCTATTTTGAAAAACATTGCCTGATAACAAGGGCTACGGAGCAAAACAAAGCAAAACCTTAGTCTTAAGATTATATTGCTTCGTGTAATCTATTTGTATTGCTGCCCAATTTTTGGGAGACCATTCGGCCTAAAAGAATTGAGGGAGCCAATGTCTTTTGGAATGGCTTTATTGTTAGTTCATTTTGATGAATAATTTGTTTTATTTAGTGGTATTAGTTTTGTTATTTTAATTACATTAAATGCATTGATTTTATTCTTGTTCTGTTGTTACGTAGTTAGAGACATTGATGGTTCATGATATACTAAGATTATAATAACAACAGCAACAATAGCAATAATAATAAACAAATAATAAATGACTTTCATCTACTGCTGCCAATGCATGTGCTACGATCAGTTGCATCAGTTCTCGGTCAAAGTGATTAAGTGGCTTGTAATTTCAGAGTAAAGTTTCCTTCTTATTTTTATGTGTGAAATAATAGTTGGGTTTCTGTACTGTCTCATTTTAAGTAACAGCTTAAAATATTCTTGTTCAAATGCACCTTGGAAGAATTAGACTTCCTTTCAAATGGATCTTAAATACTCAACATTGTTTTCATTGTTTAGTTTATTATTTGAACTTGTGTTTATTGAGTATTATTTTTAATATTTGTTGTGCATCCTTTGGGGCTACGTCAGATAATAAGAAAAATAATATCATCCATGGTACTTGAGCTGACCGATCACCAATACCTGTAAGTGTAAGTAATAGGAAAAAGCTTAGTGCCCTGTTCTTATGTAGGTCAGTTTAAAAAGCAATCACATTTTCCATGTTATTTTACTGCCATCTAGTGATAGAATTAAATATTTTTTTTTGTCTTTAAGATCAGTATTTTTATGACTCACCTGTCTAATTATGGCAATGATCGATTGGGTTTGTACACCTTTGTCAATCTGGCCAATTTTGTTCAAAGCTGGACCAACCTAAAGCTGCAGACTCTACCTCCATTTCAATTGGCTCACAAATACTTTGAACTCTTTCCAGAGCAAAAGGACCCACTCTGGCAGGTAAGACATGCACTGCAAGAGTCCTGTCGTTTTACCCGCTATAAATTTTAAATTCAGCATATGTAATCAAGTATTATTGATGGAAAGTATATAATGTGTACATGATAAAGAATGAGGTGTTTTCTCTGCTTTATTTTTTATTCCTATTAATGCTGATGTAGTTTTTTTTTCTTTTTTCTTTTTTATTAAAAGTTTTAAATAATTTTCCATACAATATCCCATTTCCCACCCCTCCCCCCCTTCACTTCCCATAGCTGGTTACAGGGTTATAAAAACAAAATCATAAATTAAATAACATTACCCAGATATACTACAATCAAATCCCATCCAAACATACTTTAACTCTACAAAATAGATAGATCTTAACACTTTACCAGCAAAATAATAATATAATTAATAATAATATAATTAAACATTATTACTAAAAATAATATAAATTCATCCATAATAANCCTGGACATTTTTAACTGCTATACTGCAGTTTTTACTTTTACAATATCTTTTACCATGCAGCCCCACAACTAGGGGCGTTAAGCAGGCTCAAGTCGCAACTGCGAAACATTTTTAAATCCAAATTTCTTTTTCTGACAAAGAGTTAAAGAATTAAATCGGGAGACTAAGATGGCCATTTCTAGCTTGTTCTGCTTTCATCAGTTAGCCATACCCTTTATGGGATTCGAACCTGGGCAGTTTACATACTAGGCAGTGATTCAACCACCAAGCCATATACATATACATACATACATACATACATACATACATACATACATACAAGCAAGCTGAAATGCTGTCATGTCAAGGCTTTTTTAAAAAAATGATAGATTTAAAGGTAGGCAAGGTTGGAAGAATTTATTTAGTCCTGACTTTTGTTTGATGCATTAGAAAAATGATAACAGCCATAATGTGCAATTGAAAAAGACATTTGGTTTTAAAAAAATTGGCCAGAACATATTGTTTACTTGACTGTGATAAGTCAAGGTATCCTTTGGATTGTTTCATCCTGGTTAACCATTGTGCTTTCCCTGCCTAATTGTTTTGATACTTGTGTTGTTGTTTGCCACCCAGAATCATCTTTATTCAGTTCACTTCAAAAGAAGAAGAAAATGTTTCTATTCTATAGCATTCTAAGACTACACTGAAATTCCCTTCAGGGAAAAAAATAATACTATTTTACCTGAACTACCAACTTTTACAGTTTGTGTCCCTTTTCTTCTTTTAGTACAATGTTAAAGGTGTTGGCAGAAAGAGAATTATTGAGAAGTAAACTGACATTATAAATATCAAAGGTCATAAAGGAGTGAGAAGAAAAAGTAGCTGTTAAAAATCAAGTTTATATTCCATAGGGAAATTTTCCTATATAGTACCTTCAAAAATAACAGTTCAGTTTTTAGTCTGCTTATGTTTTAAGGACTATTTTTTTTAAAAAAAAAATGAAAGTGTTATATATGTGGAAGAAGATTTCTTGCCTAAAAAAAAATTCTTTCTTCCTGCCTGAGCAGGGGGTTGGACTAGATGACCTTCAAGGTCCCTTCCAACTTTACTATTATTATTATTATTATTATTATTATTATTATTATTATTATTATTATTATTATTATTATTATTATTATTATTACTATTATAACATAAATATAAGTTTGGCATTCAGTTGAGGAACTGTGTCCTTCTCTTCATCATTAGAGAATAATAAAGGGTTTACTCCAAACTCTGGCTGGGGAATTATGGGAATTGAAGTCCATGCATCTTAAGAGTCCCTATTTTGAAAAACACTGCCTGAGAACAAGGGCTACGGAGCAAAACAAAGCAAAACCTTAGTCTTAAGATTATATTGCTTCGTGTAATCTATTTGTATTGCTGCCCAATTTTTGGGAGACCATTCCCTAAAAGAATTGAGGGAGCCAATGTCTTTTGGAATGGGCTTTATTGTTAGTTCATTTTGATGAATAATTTGTTTTATTTAGTGGTATTAGTTTTGTTATTTTAATTACATTAAATGCATTGATTTTATTCTTGTTCTGTTGTTACGTAGTTAGAGACATTGATGGTTCATGATATACTAAGATTATAATAACAACAGCAACAATAGCAATAATAATAAACAAATAATAAATGACTTTCATCTACTGCTGCCAATGCATGTGCTACGATCAGTTGCATCAGTTCTTGGTCAAAGTGATTAAGTGGCTTGTAGATTTCAGAGTAAAGTTTCCTTCTTATTTTTAGGTGTGAAATAATAGTTGGGTTTCTGTACTGTCTCATTTTAAGTAACAGCTTAAAATATTCTTGTTCAAATGCACCTTGGAAGAATTAGACTTCCTTTCAAATGGATCTTAAATACTCAACATTGTTTTCATTGTTTAGTTTATTATTTGAACTTGTGTTTATTGAGTATTATTTTTAATATTCGTTGTGCATCCTTTTGGGCTACGTCAGATAATAAGAAAAATAATATCATCCATGGTACTTGAGCTGACCGATCACCAATACCTGTAAGTGTAAGTAATAGGAAAAAGCTTAGTGCCCTGTTCTTATGTAGGTCAGTTTAAAAAGCAATCACATTTTCCATGTTATTTTACTGCCATCTAGTGATAGGATTAAATATTTTTTTTTGTCTTTAAGATCAGTATTTTTATGACTCACCTGTCTAATTATGGCAATGATCGATTGGGTTTGTACACCTTTGTCAATCTGGCCAATTTTGTTCAAAGCTGGACCAACCTAAAGCTGCAGACTCTACCTCCATTTCAATTGGCTCATAAATACTTTGAACTCTTTCCAGAGCAAAAGGACCCACTCTGGCAGGTAAGACATTCACTGCAAGAGTCCTGTCGTTTTACCCGCTATAAATTTTAAATTCAGCATATGTAATCAAATATTATTGATGGAAAGTATATAATGTGTACATGATAAAGAATGAGGTGTTTTCTCTGCTTTATTTTTTATTCCTATTAATGCTGATGTAGTTTTTTTTTCTTTTTTCTTTTTTATTAAAAGTTTTAAATAATTTTCCATACAATATCCCATTTCCCTCCCACCCCTCCCCCCCTTCACTTCCCAGAGCTGGTTACAGGGTTATAAAAACAAAATCATAAATTAAATAACATTACCCAGATATACTACAATCAAATCCCATCCAAACATACTTTAACTCTACAAAATAGATAGATCTTAACACTTTACCAGCAAAATAATAATATAATTAATAATAATATAATTAAACATTATTACTAAAAATAATATAAATTCATCCATAATAANATACTACAATCAAATCCCATCCAAACATACTTTAACTCTACAAAATAGATAGATCTTAACACTTTACCAGCAAAATAATAATATAATTAATAATAATATAATTAAACATTATTACTAAAAATAATATAAATTCATCCATAATAAACTATTAATAATAATCTAAAATTTACTCATAAGCTAAGTAATACTTTTCAATCTCGTATTTTTTCTGAATATAATCAATCCATCTTTTCCAAACCAAAATATATTTTCCTTGAGACTGATCCTTCAAATAAGCGGAAATTTTTGCCATTTCTGCTAAATTAGACACCTTGATTCTCCATTCTTCCATAGTAGGCAAAGAATTCTTCTTCCAATATTGCGCTACCAGTAATCTTGCGGCTGTTATAAGATTCAACATCAAATTCATTTCTTTAGCATCCAAATCTTCCATAATACCTAGCAAAAAAAACTGCGGTGTAAACTTTATCTTTTTCTTTAAAATATTTTGAATATTCCACCAAATCTTAATCCAAAATGCTTTTATATCCCTACACATCCACCAAATATGAAAATAAGTTGCATCTAAACTTCCACGTCTCTTTAACTGCATCAATGTTGATAGTAATAAATAATATTGAAAATATGAAAACATAATATGAAAAAAATGCAATAGTGTTCTATGGTCACATCAGTCAGAATAGAGCTGAAAGGGACCTTGGAGGTCTTCTAGTCCAACCCCCCTGCTCAAGCAGAAAACCCTAGACCAGGGGCCCCACCTTTTGGGCACCAGGGACCGTTTCCATGGAGAGAGGTTTTCTGCAGATCAGAGAGTGCATGGTTTCATGTGCTGCCTGCATCCCACAGATGGGGCTTCGCTTGTTTGTGTAGCCCGATTTCTGGGATGCCACAGACTAGTGCTGGTCTCCTAGCCATTCCAGACAAGTGGCTGTCCACTCTTCTTAAAAGCCTCCAGTGATGGAGCATGCACAATTTCTGAAGGGCAGCTGTTCCACTGGTTAATTGTTCTCACTGTCAGGAAGCGTCTCCTTAATTCCAAGTTGCTTCTCTCCTTAATTAGTTTCCATCTATCGTTTCTTGTCTTACATTTTGGGAAAATAAATTTACACCCCCCTCTTCTTTGTGGCAGCCCCTCAAATACTGGAATATTGCTATCATGTCACCCCTAGTCCTTCTTAACCATAATAAGAAACAATTTGTCTTATACAAAGTATTTGAGCTAGAGAAATCTTCATGAATAAAGCAGTAAAGGTAACTACTGGCATGTATTACTTCGGTCTTCTAAAATATATACAGTCCAGCTACTTTGACATTGCTACTCTTAGATGACTTGGCCAAAAATGGAAGTTCTAACATATCTAAAAGTGCACTTTACAAAAGGCTCTCGAATCTTCTGTTTAAATCAAAGCTTTAAATATTAGATTTTAATATTTAATATCTTAAATATTAAGAAAGTATCATGTAACTCAGTGGGATATTCATGAATAATCATGTAAGAAAGATAATATTAAGCCATAAATTATTCTAGTATCTTAATAAAAATAAGACATGGACTATATTTAGAGTAGAATAAAATAAGCTCATAAATTAATTGTAAAGGAATAGTATTATTAATAGCAATACTCATTTTTCATTTTTCATAGATTAATAAGTTAAGACTTATTTTTCACTAGATGTATTTGGCTTCTGCATTTTCTTCAGTACAGATAAACACTTGATTAGTGTTGCATAGATCAGTGCTAAAAAACTGAAAAACTAATATAAGGTCACTTTTCTCTCAATTTAGAATCCTTGTGATGACAAACGACATAGAGATATCTGGTCTAAAGAAAAAACTTGTGATCGTTTACCAAAATTCCTGGTTATTGGACCACAAAAAACTGGTAAAAGCTTTAGGGTGTGATTCAAGAATAGAAGCATGTGGCCTGGGATCATATGCCAATATCTTTTTCAGATTGTTATAACTCCATCTCTCAAGACATGTAAAGCCAAATTGTTTGGACTTTTTAAATTATTTTTTAAATTGGAATGGGGGCAGCAAACTCTCATTGGATCCCCAATGAATCCTGAAACTCCAATAGATTCTGGTCACGCCCTCTTTGGGGAGTGGCATGCATGGTATGGTTCTTGAAACCATAGCCATGCTGTCACCTGCTTCTCAAGCAAGAGCTATGAGTCTAGGACAGGGGTCGGCCACTTGGACCCATTTCCCAGAGAAAAGAAAACACTGGGAGCCACAAAACCTATGTGCACGCGTGTGCGAGGGGGGGGGGAGAGCTTGATTTAAGAGTTTAATTAAAAAGAAATAGAGGCTGTTGTGCATGTGTTCTTTCTCTCCCTCTCTTTGCCTCCCTCCCTCTCTCTCTCCCCCTCCCTCTCTCCCTCTCTCCGATCTTCTGCTCACCTGGCAAGCTGGCCTCACGCTGTTCTCTGACAAGCTGACACACATTCTTATTGGGCTGGCTCTCTCCTGCCCTTGGTCTGCCAGTCCTCTTCCCCCACTCAGTGTGTGAGAAAGAGAGAGAGAGTGAGAGCATGTATGTATGTGTGAGAGAGAGCTGCTGCTTCCTGCTGAGACGCAGCAAAGGCAGGAGCCCCACCCAATAAGCTTGTCAGCTTGTCTGAGAACAGCGTGAGGCCACTCTCTTTTTTACACAGAGAGAGAGAGAGAGAGAGAGAGAGAGAGCAAGTGCCTGTCTCTGTCTCTCTCTCTGCAAATGGCAGAGGAGGCTGGGAGCCGCAGGAGAAGGCTCAAAGAGCCACATGCAGCTCCCAAGCCGCGAGGTGCCGACCCATGGTCTAGGAGGACCTTCAAATTCTGTACCAGCTCAACCAGAAAGAGAACCTCATCCAGAGTCAAAGATGACATCTTTTCAGGGCCTGGGGTGGAGGCAAAAAGCCAAACTGCTTCAGGGTTGAGTGTTGTCCTTTTGTTTTCATGCCAAACCCAAATGTTTCCTTTTAGTGACTTTGCAATGTTTTAGACAAAAACATTAAAGCAATTCATCTTGATTCCTTTTCCCATGTAGTTGCTGCCTGAATAAAAGTCAAAGAAAGCTGTTTGTTTCTTTGTTTGTTTTTCTTTAAAATACTTTGCTTTGCAAGATTCAATCTGAGTCGGTCACCGCGAACCACAGGTTATAAGTGACCGACCTAGATTGGATCTTGCAACATTATCCTGGGACACATATATTTGCCTTCATACTTTGTTTTGCTTTCTACTTTGTTTTATTTGCTAGTGTAAATGTGATGCTTACTAAAGGAGCTGTTTAACTCTATATGAAATAAGGATCTGATTGACAGAGTGCAGAAGTTTCATCTCAACTCTTGGACTGTTACTCTTTTTGCAGGCACAACGGCGTTATATTTGTTCCTGATTATGCATCCTTCCATCATTAGTAACTCCCCCAGCCCCAAAACCTTTGAGGAGGTACAGTTCTTTAATAGAAATAACTACCACAGGGGGATTGATTGGTAAGATGGGCTACTAGTATGAATCTAAATCATTCTGTATTATGCACAATACAAAAAAACATGCCATATCTAATGTGTGCAACTTAGTATGAACTTTTACAATTCTTCTAAAAATTATGTGCGTATAAGGTAGCAGCAAATATAATTTTTCCTGTTTTTGCTTGGAAATTGGAATCTATATATGCAGTGAATTGCATTAATTGTGCAAGGACTCGAAAATTAATTAAAAAGTCAGCTGCATATTATTGTGATGTAAATGCAAATATCTAAGCAGTCAAAAGTCTGAGTTTCCATTAAAAAAAATGAAACAAACTTTTATTTACTGAAGCAATATATTGAAATAGGAGTGAAAAGTCTGCTACATTTTTCATAGAAATTTCTAAGCACTTCCACAATTTCAAATAAATATTTTCTATATGTACTGCGGTATATGGTATTCCAACTTCATGGGTCAACATCTCATTTCTTTTTAAATGAGCATACTTGAATCTGGCTTAACCAACCCATTTCTTTTTCCTCCTCTCTGAAACTTCCACACCTTCCCCACACAAAATAATGTCCACTGAAATCAGTGCACTTACTTACTGGAAAATGGAAAGTGAGTTATAGCTTAATAATGTTTCAAACAAGTTACTTTTTATTATACCAAGTCCGCTAACATACATAAGTCATATTTCTACAAGTCCCATAAAATGAAAATAGAAAGTGTTACTAAAAAAGATATTTTAAAATTTTCATTTTGAAGACAAACTCTATACCAGTGGTGGCGAACCTATAGCACGGGTGCCAGAGGCGGCACTCGGAGCCCTCTCTGTGGCGTTGCCCCAGCCTTGCCTCCCCCCGCGACCCCCTTCTCTCCAGCAGCCCCCCTGAAGGAGAGTCGCCCTCGAGCGTGGCCCACACGGAGCAGTGCAGCCAAGGACATGGCAGGCAGGCAACGTAGACAAGACTCTGCTCTCACACCCCATCATGCAGTTGATGCTGCAGGGCGCGGGCAGAGGGTATGGCCGCCATAGCGCTGCTGGGCTGCCTGGGTGATCTGCGGCGGGCTCTGGAAGCGGTGAGTGGTCCTGTGGGCAGACAGGGCATATGATTGGGGGCAGAGTGGAGGCAGGGCAGGGGATGGGGTGGGGCAGGGCCAGTTTTTGGGCACTCAGTCTCTAAAAGGTTCGCCACCACTGCTCTATACCATGGACTTTTAACTTTTAACAAGGGTAGTGGCAAAGACAATATGTAAGTACTATTTGAATCAATGCCAAGAGCCCTGAAAACAAATGGCAATTTTGGTTGTATCACTTCACAGCTGTGATATATGTTACGCATTCTAACTAGTTTTGTACGATGTCAAAAATTCCAAGCAGATTTTTATATGATGTAAAAACCCCTTGCTGTTTCTTTGTCATAAAGATGACAGAGTTACTGCTGAATCTGACCAGTTTAAATATAACTCAAACCAAGTCACATCCAGATCTCCTTTTCTAAAGTTAACTTAAGATGTAATGCTTTCTATTTAGAAAATACAATTAGGTAGAGAACTACAAAGTTGAAAAATCACTTGACAATGTTCTATTTA
Organism: Protobothrops mucrosquamatus; assembly: GCF_001527695.2. Taxonomy (NCBI): domain Eukaryota; kingdom Metazoa; phylum Chordata; class Lepidosauria; order Squamata; family Viperidae; genus Protobothrops; species Protobothrops mucrosquamatus. Next base: position 62,328 of record NW_015389332.1, read on the forward strand.
TAATTTATAATTATAATATATTTTCACATATATACAAGGTAGCAAAAATGACATGCTTTGCTAGAAAAATAGTTTTAATATGCCCAGCATAACTTTTTCCCCCCATATAATGCTGTACTAAAATATTTTTCATGTTTCGTAGGTATATGGAATTTTTTCCTACACCATCCAATGTAACCACTGATTTTCTCTTTGAGAAGAGTGCTAATTATTTTCATTCTGAAGAAGCCCCTAAACGAGCTGCTTCTTTAATTCCTAAGGCAAAAATCATAACTATTCTCATTGATCCATCAGATCGAGCATATTCCTGGTACCAGGTATAAATTTTAACAAAATGCAACTTCTATGTGTATGCATGATAAATTATGAAGGTTTGCTTCTGTTATTCATTGCGTGCCACAATTATAGTCAGAAGTATGGATCATTATTGGCAAGTCCATAATTGATAGACTTAAAAACTGTCAATGAAAGCTTTTTCATCCCTTCTTTAATTGTAATTCAGATGTTTATTGGGCAGAAAGCCATCTCACTGAGAACTGACTGCTACAATTTAAGAATAAACATATTCAGCAAAAAGAAGTCAAGCAAGAGAAAGCTTTATTGCGAAAACAGAAAATATAACTGTTATTTTGCTAAGATTCTGTCAAACAATAAAATGTCTTATCAAATGAAATAATCAGATTGTTCATTTCCAATTTTTTTATTTATTTTTATTCAAGAGTTGAAATACAAAAAAATAACCAGGATCCATCTTCCGGATTGTTATGCTTAAAAACATTGAAACAAATATTATAAGTATTACATTTTACATACTTTTGCTTCGGTACTCTTTTATACTGGTTCATCTAACCCTTGTTAGTATTAAATCCAGCAAAATGCTTGCTTTGTATTTGGCCTTGAATCAAGAAGGTATAGTAGTTGCGTTGGAAGGTGAATACTCAGAAATGAAGAAGCAGTTGTATATTCTGAACTTGAACTAACTTTGCCTTACAGTTGACATCCGTAAATTTGTTTTTCAGCACCAAAGATTTCATAAAGACCCAGCCGCTCTAAAATTTTCATTTTATCAAGTGATCACGGCAGGACATCATGCTTCACCAGAACTTAAGATCCTGCAGAAGAAATGTCTGATACCAGGATGGTTTGCCATTCACATAGAAAGATGGTTAACTTATTTTCCATCTTATCAGGTAAACAGTATTATGTCTCAAACTGTTCAGAATGTAATGAGTAGGCAGCATTTTTAGTGCTCACAAGTTTTTTGTTTTGTTTTTTTCTGGGCCAGAGCAATAGATTGCCTCAGCAAAACTTCACCTACACATTGTTCTATTAAGTGGTGCCGGCCTGAATTCCAGGGACTGCAGTTATCTAAAGATGGCCCACCCATGCTGCGTCCATTCCCTTTGTTATTCATTTTATTCTATTATGTGGGATATTCATGAATTTGCATCTGAGTGTAGATTGTGCAAAACCTGAATAGTATGCCCTTGTACAACCTGTATATTCCTTGGCCTGACAGACTCAATTTTCCTTCTCTCTTTTAAAGAACACTTTCTGCTTATGTAATCCTTTTGAAATTCTAGCTCAGTGATGGCGAACCTTTTAGAGACCGAGTGCCAAACCGCAACCCAAAACCCATTTATTTATCGCAAAGTGCCAGGGCTGCATCAGCATTGTGATGCCCTCGGGGGGGGGACAGGGAGGTGCCTCTGAGTGCCGCCTCTAGCATGCAAAAACTGGGGACGCAAAAATGGGTCACCGTGCTGCAAGGTGCAAAAACCGCCGCCACCGCACTGCGGGGTGGAGATACAAGGCGCTGCATCACGCAAGAACGGGGCAGGGCTAGTGAGTATCACACAGGCACTAGCCCCGCCCCATCTGCAGTGCAAAATGCTTCCCCCTCCCTTTTCTTCCAGTCCAACAATGGTTGGTGAGCTCTGCTCTACCACCTCTACTCGAGCTTGCTAGTCGGCCGCTTCGCCTCCTTTGTGCTGGGTGGGGCTCCTGCTCCGGGCAGCGGTGGCAGCCTGATGGACCTGCTGCTGGCGGTGGTGCACGTGCCAGCAGAGAGGGCTCTGAGTGCCACCTCTGGAATGCGTGCCATAGGTTCGCCACCACTGTTCTAGCTGTTTCAAGCAGGACCAGCTTAATGAAGTTTCATGTTTTAGGCCACTACTAGCAATTTTTCATTGCTGTCATCCTGTAGCTTCTACCAAAGACAGTATCTGGTTCACACAGTACATATCCCACTGTCTGTTAACTAGGGTAGACTTGAAAATGATACTTGATCCCTCAGCTGTCCCAAATCTTAAGTACAGTTGGTTTAGATACTAGAGAAAGCTGCTCAATCATATTCAAGAAAGTCCAGTTGCCTTTTGAAAAGTACCTTTAGACCAGGGGTAGGCAACCTTGGCTCTTTTATGACTCGTGGAGTTCAACTCCCAGAATTGGCTGGCTCAGGAATTCTGGGAGTTGAAGTCCACGAGTCATAAAAGAGCCAAGGTTGCCTACCCCTGCTTTAGACTCAACCGTATTGCAAAGGGAGTATGTTACAGGCCCAGGCAACTGAGTTTCCCATTATGCCTCTAACAATAAGTGTCCCTTCCATGATTGGTAATCTGTAACTTATTTATTTACTTAGTGTATGGCATCTACAGAGGTCATGCAATCACTGATGTACAAATTCAACTTAAATAAAGCATGAGCAAATATATATATATGTATATATAAAAGATGTGGACAATACAATATATTAAATTAAGATAAAACCATAATGAAATCACTATAATATGGAGCCATAGAATTGCCGTAGGATAGATGTTATAATTCAATATCTAAGGAAGTTAACCATCTAACTGCTTCTGGTATGGTTGCCATGAGATCATCCCAGGTGCCTTGAAATTTCCTGAGGAGACTTTCTTCAACTATATGTGTTCTAGTTGTTCTGGAGCACCACAGTTGCATTGTGGATTCTCGGCCCTCCCCCACTTAAAGAGCTTTGCCTTAGTTCTGGCATGGCCTGTCCTGATTCTATTCAGGTGGCTCCATAGTTTTCAAGACAACTGCATTCCTGGAAATGGATTTGTTGGATCTATGTTATTTGTTTGGTTGTGATTATTAAAAGTTGCCCATCTTAATCACCAATCTTCATCTAGATCGTAAGACTGTGATATGTTATCCCAAATTGGATTCCTAGACTTAAGCCTGGTGAAAGGTAGTGAGTCTAATATTTTTACACATTGGACGATAAGCATATTTTTATAGTTTGCCGTTTTGAAACTTGCATATACATTTTTCAAGGTAAATCTCATTTAATTTCTTACTAATCGATTTGGTTTCTCTGGAAACCTCATTTTATTTCTCAGTCACTAGTGGTATATCAAGCAGTTTCCAATTCAGATCAATTTCATGTAATGAAATCAACATTGATGAAACGTCAAATTATTAAAATTGATGATAAATATGAATGGATTTAAGCCTTATTCAATTTGTATATCCCTTCCTTTCTAAAACTGTACTTCACATATGTAAAAAAATAAGCTTCAAGTTGCTGTTTATAAAATCTTGAATGCAGAATTGATTGTTGGTTTCTTTCTTTCTTTCTTTCTTTCTTTCTTTCTTTCTTTCTTTCTTTCCTTTCTTTCTTTCTTTCTTTCTTTCTTTCTTTCTTTCTTTCTTTCTTTCTTTCTTTCTTTCTTTCTTTCTTTCTTTCTTTGCAGTTACTAATTATTGATGGACAGCAGTTGAGAAATGACCCAGCTATAGTAATGGAAGAAGTGCAGAGGTTTCTGGGAGTTACTCCTCATTATAATTATTCAGAAGCTTTAACGTGAGTTAAGTTGTTGATTTAACATATTATATGCAATTAAATTTTACAGAATAAATAAAGGAATTCATACGATTGTAATTTGGCTTGATAAATCAAAATATGCATAAATATTTTATACCTTCATATAAGCTATGTTTGAATCAGGGAGTCTATAATTAATGCTTATTTTTCTAAGCTAAGAAATTGGGGTTACAAGATTTGGAAGAAAGGGAAAACTATGATTAGAAATATTCTGTTTTACTTCTACAAAAAGAATATAAAAGAGCAATGTACATGGATACACAGACAAAGGAATACACGCCTTGGTCAAATATCCTATTTAAAAGCCATAATATAATTGTTTCTTTATTTCTTCTCTCTAAAACGTTTTTTTAAACCCTTTTTTTCAAAAAGATATACTTCTAACATTTCTCTTGGAAGTACATTCCCAAAGAAACAATTAATATATCAATCAATGAATGATAAATCATTGTGAGTAATAACAAGTATATTATTAATTTGATAATATCAGCATTATATTTTGGGATTTGCTCAAATACTACTCCATTAAACCAGAAGAACGCTAGCAACTATTCACCACCATTGAATTTCCATAAATCTTCCTTTAAAATGAATATAGTGAAGTATTTCAGAGTGGGCAGAAGCTGAGACAAAGGGAGGACTGCATCCGGTGAAACTGGTTCTGCCTTTTAAACTGGCAAATAGAATGATATGCCTTTTTTCCAAATCTTCATTTTTCCACTTACAGCAAAAGATTTTTCATCCCAAAGCAAGAAGAACCAAATCTCATCTTCGTTTCCTTTGACAGAAAAACACAATGCTAGCATCATTCACATGGCATCCAGGGTGCCTGTAATAAATAATTACACACGGAGACCATTTGAACTTAAACCATTTATTCACTTGCCCTTAAAAAGAGATTGATAACCTTGGTCTACATGTCTTTGTATGGGATTTTGATATCTGTTCTCATAAGAAACACTCAGAATAATATGGTGTCCATTCCTAGCTCTGTTTCGTGCCTCTGAGTCAACTCTGCTTTTGTTTGTTTGTTTTTTTGTGGCATGTATAGCAAATTGACTTTAATTACTGAGAGATAAAGTTGATTGTCGGCAAAAAAGAAAATGGATCAAATTCACTTCTAGAGCAGTTCTGTTCAGTTTTCTACTTCTTTTACTTCAGAGCGCTTACCGGTAATCTGAAATACTGTGAATTATTACCAACTGCATCTAAATCAAAGCGCTTATCTTTCTTTCTTGAACAAAACTATTTGTTAAATGTTTTCATTTAAAACAATTTATTTTTTCAAAAGCTCTTATTTCATTCCAGCACTCTTACTTTTTTTGAATTATTTTAGCCTTGGATATTCTTATTTCAGTTTACAAGCTAGCAAATAATCAACCAATTTTGCTGAAACCAATGACACCAATGTGGTGCACGTTTGTTACAAAAATAATCCGTACAATGAGGTAGTGTAAATCTAGAACACGCAGTGATCTCTTAAGCATCCCACTGTTGTGTTTGTGAGGAGGCAGAGACAATGTATTAGTTATTTCTTTCAAGAAATGTGCTGATCATTGACTTAGTACAATATGCAAACCAAGCCAATATTGTATATGATATCAAATCCTATGTTGGCATTGAGCATGATAATTGTTGTTATATATTATCAATAGATTATCAAGATAATTGTTGATACATATGCATAAATGTGAACATTAGGAAAATTTTATGTATCACAACCTGTAAATTATGTATAGAAGATAGAAATACATAAAATCAATCCATGTGTGTGTATTTTAATGCTTTACAATCTAATTTTCTTGACTTGGAAAATCCTGAGAATTAATAACATGGTCTGCCAAACTTTTTGATTAAGAAATCTTAAAATATATTCTCTATAACTTTGTATATATATATATTCTTTATAACTCTGTTACACTGTGCCAAATTGGAAGAATAGTGAGTCAGATTATCAGTCTGTCTTGGCCTTGCAAGAACTTTTTGGCAAAAACATATCCATTCTATCCTGGAAATTCCAGATACCAGATTCCGGATACCATACCTGAAATGTGAAAAATCATATGCTCAATCATTAAGGTGTAGATTTATCTTGTATTTTGTGTCATTTGATTTCTCTTGTGAGCGATAGTCTTTTTCCTGTTCTTCTACTTCCCAGGTGTGGGGAAAATAGCTGATACCAGGAGCATAAAGAAGTCAGGCAAACCATTTTTTGTTCCTTCTGTCAATATATTCTGGACCTCCATTAAAAATATGAATGAGTAGTAACCGTGACCAGGGGGGCGTTTTATCAGGTTCGCCTGATTCACCAGTTGCGGCCTTTTCTGGACCGGGACGCCTTGCGCACAGTCACTCATGCTCTGGTCACCTCCCGCCTGGACTACTGTAATGCTCTCTACATGGGGCTTCCCTTGAGGAGCACCCGGAGGCTCCAGCTAGTCCAAAATGCGGCCACGCGGGCGGTGTT
>NW_015389332.1:69042-75413 GCF_001527695.2 Protobothrops mucrosquamatus
GGGTAATTTTTAAGAGGGGTTTTTAGAGGAGTTTTTAATTATATTTTAAATTAGACAAGTTAAATATTTCATTTTAATTAATTTTAAATTTTGTGTTGTTATTGGTGTTTTTAATTGATTGTCAGCCGCCCTGAGTCCGCAAGGAGAAGGGCGGGATATAAATTCGAACAATAAATAAATAAATAAATAAATAAAATAAATAACAATGTCCTTCCTATAGGACAGAACAAGATAGTAGCTGGCTGAATTACTGGCTCCAGTCACGTTAATTCCGTCTGGAGGTCATAAAGAGTAGGCTTAAGGTTATGCAGACAAGGCAATAAAAAGGGTTGACTTATCATTTGCCTAACTAGGAAATGAAAACATTTATTGAGTTTAAATGTAGTATATGTTTCAGGTTTGACTCACACAAAGGTTTTTGGTGTCAACTTCTGGAAGAAGGAAAAACAAAATGTCTTGGAAAGAGCAAAGGGAGAAAATACCCTCCAATGGACTCTGAGGTAAACCCTTATTTTAGATGTATAATAGATAAAGTCCACTCCGTTGAAATACAACAAATTTTGTGGGGGGAAACTTTGCCCTTTAAATTTGTGGCACTTAAAAATGTGTTGTTGGTACTAGATTGTGCCGATTTAGGACACAATCACATATGGATTGTCATTAAAAATTACTTAGTATTTAGCAGAAATAATTAATTTTATCTGATCTTACTTGCTAATCATGCATAATCTGCTCCCATTCTACTGAGACTGATTGCTTCTATATTTATTTTGAGGAAAAATGAAGAATATTCAAAGAAATAGAATCTTATGTGCCAATCTGTAAGTTAAGAGGTTTTCCTATAACCCAGAAAGTCAAATCATTCAGTGTTAAAATATATTAGCTGGACTAGCTGAAAAGTTGTGCTGAGAATAATTATTGGTTTCATGCATTGACTTCATTCATTTCATGCCACAACCCCACAAGATGCTCAGCAGATTTAATATACATTTAACATATTCATACTAAAGAGTATTGACAGAACTATTTCAAAAATGGATTGAAAATCACTGATCAGTTGTTTGGGAAGGGGAAGTACTAAGCCTGCATTTTATGCTTCTTGAGCTTATAAGTCGTGTAATATTTTAAAAAGGACACAAATATGCAACCTAGATACTGAAATTCNTATGGAATTTTTTCCTACACCATCCAATGTAACCACTGATTTTCTCTTTGAGAAGAGTGCTAATTATTTTCATTCTGAAGAAGCCCCTAAACGAGCTGCTTCTTTAATTCCTAAGGCAAAAATCATAACTATTCTCATTGATCCATCAGATCGAGCATATTCCTGGTACCAGGTATAAATTTTAACAAAATGCAACTTCCATGTGTATGCATGATAAATTATGATGGTTTGCTTCTGTTATTCATTGCGTGCCACAATTATAGTCAGAAGTATGGATCATTATTGGCAAGTCCATAATTGATAGACTTAAAAACTGTCAATGAAAGCTTTTTCATCCCTTCTTTAATTGTAATTCAGATGTTTATTGGGCAGAAAGCCATCTCACTGAGAACTGATTGCTACAATTTAAGAATAAACATACTCAGCAAAAAGAAGTCAACAAACATCAAGCAAGAGAAAGCTTTATTGCGAAAACAGAAAATATAACTGTTATTTTGCTAAGATTCTGTCAAACAATAAAATGTCTTATCAAATGAAATAATCAGATTGTTCATTTTCAATTTTTTAATTTTTTTTTATTCAAGAGTTTAAATACAAAAAACAACCAAAATCCATCTTCCAGATTGTTATGCTTAAAAACATTGAAACAAATATTATAAGTATTACATTTTACATACTTTTGCTTCTGTACTCTTTTATACTGGTTCATCTAACCCTTGTTAGTATTAAATCCAGCAAAATGCTTGCTTTGTATTTGGCCTTGAATCAAGAAGGTATAGTAGTTGCGTTGGAAGGTGAATACTCAGAAATGAAGAAGCAGTTGTATATTCTGAACTTGAACTAACTTTGCCTTACAGTTGACATCCGTAAATTTGTTTTTCAGCACCAAAGATTTCATAAAGACCCAGCCGCTCTAAAATTTTCATTTTATCAAGTGATCACGGCAGGACATCATGCTTCACCAGAACTTAAGATCCTGCAGAAGAAATGTCTGATACCAGGATGGTTTGCCATTCACATAGAAAGATGGTTAACTTATTTTCCATCTTATCAGGTAAACAGTATTATGTCTCAAACTATTCAGAATGTAATGAGTAGGGAGCATTTTTAGTGCTCACAAGTTTTTTTTGTTTTGTTTTTTTTGGGGCCAGAGCAATAGATTGCCTCAGCAAAACTTCACCTACACATTGTTCTATTAAGTGGTGCCGGCCTGAATTCCAGGGACTGCAGTTATCTAAAGATGGCCCACCCATGCTGCGTCCATTCCCTTTGTTATTCATTTTATTCTATTATGTGGGATATTCATGAATTTGCATCTGAGTGTAGATTGTCCAAAACCTGAATAGTATGCCCTTGTACAACCTGTATATTCCTTGGCCTGACAGACTTAATTTTCCTTCTCTCTTTTAAAGAACACTTTCTGCTTATGTAATCCTTTTGAAATTCTAGCTCAGTGATGGCGAACCTTTTAGAGACCGAGTGCCAAACCGCAACCCAAAACCCATTTGTTTATCGCAAAGTGCCAGGGCTGCATCAGCATTGTGATGCCCTCGGGGGGGAGACAGGGAGGCGCCTCTGAGTGCCGCCTCTAGCATGCAAAAACTGGGGGCGCAAAAATGGGTCACCGTGCTGCAAGGTGCAAAAACCGCCGCCACCGCACTGCGGGGTGGAGATACAAGGCGCTGCATCACGCAAGAACGGGGCAGGGCTAGTGAGTATCACACAGGCACTAGCCCCGCCCCATCTGCAGTGCAAAATGCTTCCCCCTCCCTTTTCTTCCAGTCCAACAATGGTTGGTGAGCTCTGCTCTACCACCTCTACTCGAGCTTGCTAGTTGGCCGCTTCGCCTCCTTTGTGCTGGGTGGGGCTCCTGCTCCGGGCAGCGGTGGCAGCCTGATGGACCTGCTGCTGGCGGTGGTGCACGTGCCAACAGAGAGGGCTCTGAGTGCCACCTCTGGAACGCTTGCCATAGGTTCGCCACCACTGTTCTAGCTGTTTCAAGCAGAACCAGCTTAATTAAGTTTCATGCTTTAGGCCACTACTAGCAATTCTTCATTGCTGTCATCCTGTAGCTTCTACCAAAGACAGTATCTGGTTCACACAGTACATATCCCACTGTGTGTTAACTAGGGTAGAGTTGAAAATGATACTTGATCCCTCAGCTGTCCCAAATCTTAAGTACAGTTGGTTTAGATCAGTGTTTCTCAACCTTGACAATTTTAAGGCATGTGGACTTCAACTCCCAGAATTCCACAGCCAGCATCGCTGGCTGTGGAATTCTGGGAGTTGAAGTCCACATGCCTTAAAATTGTCAAGTTTGAGAAACAGTGGTTTAGATACTAGAGACAGCTGCTCAATCATATTCAAGAAAGTCTAGTTGCCTTTTGAAAAGTACTTTTAGACCAGGGGTAGGCAATCTTGGCTCTTTTATGACTCGTGGAGTTCAACTCCCAGAATTCCTGAGCCAGAATGGCTCAGCTTGGAAACCTCTCCCTTTCCCCTCAGCATGGCTGGCTCAGGAATTCTGGGAGTTGAAGTCCACGAGTCATAAAAGAGCCAAGGTTGCCTACCCTTGCTTTAGACTCAACCGTATTGCAAAGGGAGTATGTTACAGGCCCAGGCAACTGAGTTTCCCATTATGCCTCTAACAATAAGTATCCCCTCCATGATTGGTAATCTGTAACTTATTTATTTACTTAGTGTATGGCATCTACAGAGGTCATGCAATCACTGATGTACAAATTCAACTTAAATAAAGCATCAGCAAATATACTGCTCAAAAAAATAAAGGGAACACATCCTATGAGACATCCTATAGGATGTGTTCCCTTTATTTTTGTGAGCAGTATATATATATGTATATATAAAAGATGTGGACTGTTAAGTCCGGAGAATAATGGCGCTTGAGACGAAGCATTTCTAACAAGTCTTTATTCTCTGCTTCCATAACACGAACAACCTGAGCAGAGGCACGCAGGCCTCTATTTATACCTTCAGATCCCCGGGCAAGTTCAACCAATCACAATGCTCTCTTTTCCCGCCTTGCGCACGTGCGCAAGGCCGGCGCCACTCAGTCTGGTCCCGGGCAGCTTCTGCAAATGCCAGGGACTCTTGCAACGTCCCGAGCCTGCCTTTGCAGGCTCAGGACACAACACCCCTTCCCCCTGGATGAAATAAGACTGCGCCCACATGGACGCCATCCTAGTGATGGTAATATAATTAATAATGAGTTAATGTCACACAGTGTATAAGGTGTGGGGGCTGTTCCTTTGAACCAGACCCAATGGCCCCCAACCTTGTTTCCTTACAGTCAACCAGCCTGGACCTCTAGTTCAGTTATTGCTATTTACCTGCTCACCTTACGTAATCGGCTAGGTATTTGGGAGGGCTTCTTACCCTGAGCGACCTTCTCGGACCTGGGGAGTTTGTATTGTTTTCCCCGTTGCTTCTTGCACTAGGTGAATTGCCCTGTGGATGACTGGTGACTTCAGTTTGACTTTCCTGCCCGTCTCCTGTATTCGAGCAGTCAGGGCCCTTTTGATCGCTAAACCTGGTTGACCTACCCTCTATGGAGTTTTCTAACCCCTCTGAACTCATTGCCGTGTTTCCTGACGGAGTGCGGTTTTCCTGGCTCGTTTCTGTAGTGATAGGGTCTAGGGATGCCTCCCTGTTAGCCCTGATGCGTGAGGACATCCTTCTATGAGCCATTTCAGCAAGGGACGTGTTCCCCCTTTGTTTTGCCTGCTCTCTTGCATGTTGTGAGTTGTGAGTATGCTCCCAGGTGTTCTCCGTGTCTGGAGTATTGTTTGTAAGGGGTGGATAAGTAGTCTGCCACCGGTGGGACTCCCAGGCTGGAGTGTGTGTGGGGGTGTCTGTGTACCCCCTTTCCCAAGAACTGCTACTTGAAGCACCTGTGGAACTTGGGTGTTGAGAACCCGTTTCACTCCCCACAGCCATCGTTGGCTGTTGAGTTTGATTCCCAGAATGCATTCCCCATTCCTCCTCCCCCCCTAGAGGAGACTGAGAAGGAACCATAGGCGCGTCCCGTCTCACACGTAGTTGATCAATGTGGCGGCGAAGAACGCGGCCATCTTCCAGGGACACTTCGTAGGACAGAGGCCCCGAGACCTTGCAGACCACAGCCGGGACCCAGAGGTGGCCAGGCCCGTAATTCCTGGCCCAGACAGGATCACCTTCACATAGGACCCGTGGTGGGTGTGGCTGAGACACCTGTGCAGCTACACGTTCTGGATGCAGCCTGTCCAATTTAGTCACGAGCCGATGACCCCAACGGAGTTCGGCCGGGCACTTACCCGTGGCAGTGCACGGAGTAGTACGATGTGCCAAGAGAAAGTCAGCCAACCTGTGATGCCAATTGCCGTAAGTCAGCTTCTTGAGGGCGTCCTTGGCAATGCGGACCATCCGTTCAGCCAGACCGTTGGTGGAAGGATGGAAGAGAGCCGAAGCAGCGTGGCGGATCATGTTGGTCCGAAGAAATCCCTGAAACTCAGTAGAAGTAAATTGAGGACCATTATCCGACACTAGAACATCTGGCAACCCGTGTGCAGCAAAAATGTGTCTCAACACTTGAATAGTCTTGGCAGCTGTGGTAGAAGACACAGGCACGACCTCCAGCCATTTGGAATGGCTATCAACAACAACCAGGAAGAATTGACCCTGAAAGGGCCCAGCGTAATCTACATGTATTCTAGACCATGGAGTGTGTGTTTCCTCCCACCTGTGTACAGTCATAAGCTGAGAGGAAGATGGACCAACGCAGCATACGAGGGGATAGGATATGAGGAGTTTGTTTGGAGGTAGTAAATAGCCCCAACAAAGGCTTGTGGTCAGTGAAGACCGTAAAATGGCGGCCATAGATAAAGTCATGGAACTTTTTAATGCCAGCCACCAGAGCCAAAGCCTCCCTATCAATTTGAGCATAGTTGCGCTCAGCAGCAGATAAGGTCCTAGAGTAATAAGCCACAGGGACCTGAGTCCCATCAGCCGTCAAATGGCTAAGAACAGCGCCCACACCGTAGGGTGAGGCATCACAAGCCAGACACACTGGCAACTGCTCATTAAAATGAGCCAACACCGCATTGGATGTAAGCAAGGCTTTAACCTCATTGAAACTGGCCTCATGGACTTTGGTCCAGCGCCAACACACATTCTTGTCAAGAAGTCTGTGCAAAGGTTCAGCAATAGC
>NW_015389332.1:76565-77631 GCF_001527695.2 Protobothrops mucrosquamatus
ACCAATCGAGTCCAATGAGACTCGTTCGCTCACCCCCCACAACCAACACGTCTAGGGGGCCTGCAAAATTCTTGTACTGTACCTTAAGGGTGGCCTCCCCCTTAATGCACACTTGAGAATTTTGGAAATCCGTAAGGATTACATTAGAGGGCCTTAACGAAACTCTCTGGCCACTGCTGCTGCAGATTTTGTGAAATGTATTGAGGGAAATTATGGATAGGGCAGACCCCGTGTCAAGTTCCATCGACAATGGAACTCCCTGCAATTTCACTTTAAATGTTAGTTTCTTTTTAAGGGGTTTGTGTGTGCCTATTCTTAAAATGTTCCGGCGTGTTGCACAGAACCCCACCCTGTTTTGGCTGGGCACCCTGGTACCTTTCAGATTCAATTCTTCCTTCGGTTGTACCTTCTGTCGACCCAGGCAGACCGCAGCGATGTGGCCCTTCTTTTCGCATGCTCGGCAAATGGCGGAACGGAACCGACATTCCGCTCGCTTGTGGCGTCCACCACATCCGAGGCAACGAAGCTCAGCTGGGCCCTTGTCCTGACGATCTTTGGACCTCCTCCCAGCTGCTTGGTAAAGCTTGTCCACCTCTTCTTCAGGATCTTCTTCCGACTCCTCGCGCACGTCTTCCTTGTGAATAGTGGAACATTTCGCTTAGGCCGCATGTTCTTGACCGCCCCACCTGCAGCTTCTTCAGCCGAAACCTCTCACAGAGCATCTTGGAAGGAGACATCTTCCCTGGCGAACAGTCTCTGCTGTAATTCTGTGTTCCTCAGTCCGCACACAAAACGATCACGCAGTCTTTCCTCTAAGTCCTTGAAGTCGCACGGTTTAGCTGCTCTTCTCAAGGCCGCAACGTATTATTTTGCTGATTCTCCAACTCGCTGATCTCTCTGTTGAAATGTGTGCCTCCAAGCCATGACAGATTGCTTGGGCTGGAAGTGTTCCTTTAAAGTTTTCTTTAGATCGGAGTATGATACCGTTTCCAGCGAATCCGGGGCGATTAAGCTCTCGGCGATCTCAAAGGCGTCTTGCCCACAAACGCACAACAATGTGGCAGCC
>NW_015389332.1:78019-99286 GCF_001527695.2 Protobothrops mucrosquamatus
TCTCTCTGTTGAAATGTGTGCCTCCAAGCCATGACAGATTGCTTGGGCTGGAAGTGTTCCTTTAAAGTTTTCTTTAGATCGGAGTATGATACCGTTTCCAGCGAATCCGGGGCGATTAAGCTCTCGGCGATCTCAAAGGCGTCTTGCCCACAAACGCACAACAATGTGGCAGCCTTTAAGCCTTCCTCCCGAATCTGGTCTATGCGGAAATACGTCTCGACTCTTGCAACATAAGATTCCCACCTCTCGGGGTGAGAAACGTCGAATTCCGCCAAACGCCCAACTTTCGCCATGATCGAGGATCAGGTCTTCTTCTTCTTCAGCCGCCCGCACCCTCCAGCGATTTCGTACTGGCAGGATAACGCTGACTTCCACGCCGTTTTCTCTTCCGGACTTCTTTGGGTGAGTCTTCAAGCTTTCCTAGCTGTATAGACTGAATCCCACCTTCGTCGCCAGTGTTAAGTCTGGAGAATAATGGCGCTTGAGACGAAGCATTTCTAACAAGTCTTTATTCTCTGCTTCCATAACACGAACAACCCGAGCAGAGGCACGCAGGCCTCTATTTATACCTTCAGATCCCCGGGCAAGTTCAACCAATCACAATGCTCTCTTTTCCCGCCTTGCGCATGTGCGCAAGGCCGGCGCCACTCAGTCTTGTCCCGGGCAGCTTCTGCAAATGCCCGGGACTCTTGCAACGTCCCGAGCCTGCCTTTGCAGGCTCAGGACACAACATGGACAATACAGTATATTAAATTAAGATAAAACCATAATGAAATCACTATAATATGGAGCCATAGAATTGCTGTAGGATAGATATTATAATTCAATATCTAAGGAAGTTAACCATCTAACTGCTTCTGGTATGGTTGCCATGAGATCATCCCAGGTGCCTTGAAATTTCTTGAGGAGACTTTCTTCAACTATATGTGTTCTAGTTGTTCTGGAGCACCACAGTTGCATTGCGGATTCTCGGCCCTCCCCCACTTAAAGAGCTTTGCCTTAGTTCTGGCATGGCCTGTCCTGATTCTATTCAGGTGGCTCCATAGTTTTCAAGACAACCGCATTCCTGGAAATGGATTTGTTGGATCTATGTTATTTGTTTGGTTGTGATTATTAAAAGTTGCCCATCTTAATCACCAATCTTCATCTAGATCGTAAGACTGTGATATGTTATCCCAAATTGGATTCCTAGACTTAAGCCTGGTGAAAGGTAGTGAGTCTAATATTTTTACACATTGGAAGATAAGCATATTTTTATAGTTTGCCGTTTTGAAACTTGCATATACATTTTTCAAGGTAAATCTCATTTAATTTCTTACTAATCGATTTGGTTTCTCTGGAAACCTCATTTTATTTCTCAGTCACTAGTGGTATATCAAGCAGTTTCCAATTCAGATCAATTTCATGTAATGAAATCAACATTGATGAAATGTCAAATTATTAAAATTGATGATAAATATGAATGGATTTAAACCTTATTCAATTTGTATATCCCTTCCTTTCTAAAACTGTACTTCACATACGTGAAAAAATAAGCTTCAAGTTGCTGTTTATAAAATCTTGAATGCAGAATTGATTGTTGGTTTCTTTCTTTCTTTCTTTCTTTCTTTCTTTCTTTCTTTCTTTCTTTCTTTCTTTCTTTCTTCTTTCTTTGCAGTTACTAATTATTGATGGACAGCAGTTGAGAAATGACCCAGCTATAGTAATGGAAGAAGTGCAGAGGTTTCTGGGAGTTACTCCTCATTATAATTATTCAGAAGCTTTAACGTGAGTTAAATTGTTGATTTAACATATTATATGCAATTAAATTGTACAGAATAAATAAAGGAATTCATACGATTGTAATTTGGCTTGATAAATCAAAATATGCATAAATATTTTATACCTTCATATAAGCTATGTTTGAATCTGGCAGTCTATAATTAATGCTTATTTTTCTAAGCTAAGAAATTGGGGTTACAAGATTTGGAAGAAAGGGAAAACTATGATTAGAAATATTCTGTTTTACTTCTACAAAAAGAATATAAAAGAGCAATGTACATGGATACACAGACTAAGGAATACACGCCTTGGTCAAATATCCTATTTAAAAGCCATAATATAATTGTTTCTTTATTTCTTCTCTCTAAAACGTTTTTTTAAACCCTTTTTCTCAAAAAGATATACTTCTAACATTTCTCTTGGAAGTACATTCCCAAAGAAACAATTAATATATCAATCAATGAATGATAAATCATTGTGATTAATAACAAGTATATTATTAATTTGATAATATCAGCATTATATTTTGGGATTTGCTCAAATACTACTCCATTAAACCAGAAGAACGCTAGCAACTATTCACCACCATTGAATTTCCATAAATCTTCCTTTAAAATGAATATAGTGAAGTATTTCAGAGTGGGCAGAAGCTGAAACAAAGGGAGGACTGCATCCGGTAAACTGGTTCTGCCTTTTAAACTGGCAAATAGAATGATATGCCTTTTTTCCACTCATTTTTCCACTTACAGCAAAAGATTTTTCATCCAAAAGCAAGAAGAACCAAATCTCATCTTCTTTTACTTTGACAGAAAAACACAATGGCATCCGGGGTATCTGTAATAAATAATTACACACAGAGACCATTTGAACTTAAACCATTTATTCACTTGCCCTTAAAAAGAGATTGATAACCTTGGTCTACATGTCTTTGTATGGGATCTTGATATCTGTTCTCATAAGAAACACTCAGAATAATATGGTGTCCGTTCCTAGCTCTGTTTCGTGCCTCTGAGTCAACTCTGCTTTTGTTTGTTTGTTTTGTTGTGGCATGTATAGCAAATTGACTTTAATTACTGAGAGATAAAGTTGATTGTCGGCAAAAGAGAAAATGGATCAAATTCACTTCTAGAGCAGTTCTGTTCAGTTTTCTACTTCTTTTACTTCAGAGCGCTTAATCTGAAATACTGTGAATTATTACCAACTGCATCTAAATCAAAGTGCTTATCTTTCTTTCTTGGACAAAACTATTTGTTAAATGTTTTCATTTAAAACAATTTATTTTTTCAAAAGCTCTTATTTCATTCCAGCACTCTTATTTTTTTTGAATTATTTTAGCCTTGGATATTCTTATTTCAGTTTACAAGCTAGCAAATAATCAACCAATTTTGCTGAAACCAATGACACCAAATGTGGTGCACGTTTGTTACAAAAATAATCCGTACAATGAGGTAGTGTAAATCTAGAACACGCAGTGATCTCTTAAGCATCCCACTGTTGTGTTTGTGAGGAGGCAGAGACAATGTATTAGTTATTTCTTTCAAGAAATGTGCTGATCATTGACTTAGTACAATATGCAAACCAAGCCAATATTGTATATATCAAATCCTATGTTGGCATTGAGCATGATAATTGTTGTTATATATTATCAATAGATTATCAAGATAATCATTGATACATATGCATAAATGTGAACATTAGGAAAATTTTATGTATCACAACCTGTAAATTATGTATAGAAGATAGAAATACATAAAATCAATCCATGTGTGTGTATTTTAATGCTTTACAATCTAATTTTCTTGACCTGGAAAATCCTGAGAATTAATAACATGGTCTGCCAAACGTTTTGATTAAGAAATCTTAAAATATATTCTCTATAACTTTGTATATATATTCTTTATAACTCTGTTACACTGTGCCAAATTGGAAGAATAGTGAGTCAGATTATCAGTCTGTCTTGGCCTTGCAAGAACTTTCTGGCAAAAACATATCCATTCTATCCTGGAAATTCCAGATACCAGATTCCGGATACCATACCTGAAATGTGAAAAATCATATGCTCAATCATTAAGGTGTAGATTTATCTTGTATTTTGTGTCATTTGGTTTCTCTTGTGAGCGATAGTCTTTTTCCTGTTCTTCTACTTCCCAGGTGTGGGGAAAATAGCTGATACCAGGAGCATAAAGAAGTCAGGAAAACCATTTTTTGTTCCTTCTGTCAATATATTCTGGACCTCCATTAAAAATATGAATGAGGAGTAATAACAATGTCCTTCCTATAGGACAGAACAAGATAGTAGCTGGCTGAATTACTGGCTCCAGTCACGTTAATTCCGTCTGGAGGTCATAAAGAGTAGGCTTAAGGTTATGCAGACAAGGCAATAAAAAGGGTTGACTATCATTTGCCTAACTAGGAAATGAAAGCATTTATTGAGTTTAAATGTAGTATATGTTTCAGGTTTGACTCACACAAAGGTTTTTGGTGTCAACTTCTGGAAGAAGGAAAAACAAAATGTCTTGGAAAGAGCAAAGGGAGAAAATACCCTCCAATGGACTCTGAGGTAAACCCTTATTTTACATGTACAATGGATAAAGTCCACTATGTTGACATACAACAAATTTTGTGGGGGAAAACTTTGCCCTTTAAATTTGTGGCACTTAAAAATGTGTTGTTGGTACTAGATTGTGCCCATTTAGGACACAATCACATATGGATTGTCATTAAAAATTACTTAGTATTTAGCAGAAATAATTAATTTTATCTGATCTTATTTGCTAATCATGCATAATCTGCTCCCATTCTACTGAGGCTGATTGCTTCTATATTTATTTTGAGGAAAAATGAAGAATATTCAAAGAAATAGAATCTTATCTGCCAATCTGTAAGTTAAGAGGTTTTCCTATAACCCAGAAAGTCAAATCATTCAGTGTTAAAATATATTAGCTGGACTAGCTGAAAAGTTTTGCTGAGAATAATTATTGGTTTTATACATTGATTTCATTCATTTCATGCCACAACCCCACATGATGCTCAGCAGATTTAATATACATTTAACATATTCATACTAAAGAGTATTGACAGAACTATTTCAAAAATGGATTGAAAATCACTGATCAGTTGTTTGGGAAGGGGAAGTACTAAGCCTGCATTTTATGCTTCTTGAGCTTATAAGTCGTGTAATATTTTAAAAAGGACACAAATATGCAACCTAGATACTGAAATTCAAAGGGAAATCATGTATACTTTCTCATCTTTCTTCCTGGCATGCAATCTCTGCTAGATGGATAAGAATATTTGTCTGTTCATTAGTCATCTATTAATATATTTATATATTTTTCAAATGCAAATAAGTGAAAAGGTAGAAGTATAAATAAGGCAACTGCATTATTTCACTAAATAAAATGTCAGCTTTTGTATCCATCAGTGCAGGGTTTTTCTGTCAAGCTACTACAGAGATCACAATGTGGAACTATCAAAGCTTCTACACAAATTGGGACAACCACTACCATCGTGGCTGAGACAGGAGTTGCAAAAAGTGAGATAGCACAAGGACTCTTCTTGACTTAAAATACGAGCAATCTTAAGTTTCCAGGAAACTTCATCAGAACTAAAGGTCTTCAACCGGAAACAAAAGATTGAGATATGTGTGTTATATTGGCAACTGGATTCTAAAAAATTATATGCATTTATCTCTAACAGTACATGGGCTTTGTAACAATAGAAGGATAGATGGATGTAGCACAAAGCTTAATCTATCATGACCTTCACCTCTGTCGGAAATATGAAAATCCATCATGTAACTCCTATTCAATGCAATAGGGTTGGTAAATGGATTATTCTTAGAGACCATCCTATAGATCAGGGGTAGTCAACCTTGGCTCTTTTATGACTCGTGGACTTCAACTCCCAGAATTCCTGAGCCAGCACAGCTGGCTCAGGAATTCTAGGAGTTGAAGTCCACGAGTCATAAAAGAGCCAAGGTTGACTACCCCTGCTGTAGATGTGGCATCAAGCAGCAAGTTTCAAATGTTTGGGTTAAATTTCAAGAGAGGATCTATATAATGGTTCAAAAACAGAACAAATATTTACAATTTTATATAGTTTATTCCTATCACTTTAATAATATTGTATGTCTCTCTCTGTCATGTTGATTTTGTAAATTACCTCCTCTGCTCAGTTTTCAATTAGTTGAATTACAATGGTGACTTTTTAAAAAGGTGACAGAAATGTAGCACAAAATGCCAAGCTTACTCCCACTTCACGGTTCTGGTTTCAAAACATAGAACCAGATTTTAAATCAGTGAATGTGGAGTAAAAATAGATATTATTTTAAAAAGTAAGGATTCCTCCCACTTGGCCTAAATTCTGGGAATAACATCAACACAATAAAGAAGCAGTTTGGCATTGCCTTCTTCCAGAACTTTTTTTTTTTTTTTTTTTGAGACTCCTCAGTCCAACTCATGGCTCTGGCATTTTCTGGTTGCTTCCATCTAAGTTTGACACTACTTAGTTATTGAGATCAGACAATGAGTAATATTAGTAGGTAAGAATTACCGTTACTGGAATATGCGTCTATGAGAATACATTAGTGTCTATTCATCATATCATCAGAATTGGGAGTTTTCATGGCTGTGAAGATTTCTAGAAAAGATGGATGGGTGCCTTAACTCAGCTGCTATGCTACATCAGGGCAAAAAATACATATCAATCTGGATATGGATCAGGAAAAGTGCCAGATACTGGAGTGCTCCTGCTGTCCCGTGTTCGTTCCATTATCCTTTGGGAGATATTGTTTTGTAATGTAAATGAGTTACATATTAAAACCAAGAGCTTATAGGACGCTAACATGCCCACAGGTCCTTCCGTTGTCACCAGCTTTTACATTCACACAACAGTTTATGTACAGAGATCCCACAGTCCTGACTGACAGCAAGAAAACGGAACATGTTCACAAACCACTTTCAACAGAGTGTTGTGGCAATCATGGTTCCATTAGAAGCACAGAGACATTTGAAGCCACAATAAAGTTATATTGATTTAAGTATGCAATTGCTTCTTTCTCGCTTTCTCCATATTTAGATAAGAATTTAAAAGAAAAAGATCAAGAGAAAGAAGATAAAAACCAAACATTTTTATACCTTCTGTTCTATCTGGGGAAAGCATTGGACATATCCATCCTATTATTAAGCCCACAATTGATACTAATCAATAAATAATAAAAGCTAATAAAGTATATAAAAATAAATTTAAACAAATAATGTGCTGTTTTGCCTTCAAAAGCAATATGCACAATTTTCATTTTAAAGATGTGATGAAATTTCGGCTGGTATTAAGTAGTGATGATCAATGTTAATAGTTAAATACTATTATAAGCCAAATTTACCTTACTGCCATTTGTCCCATGGTGCTTCACATCAAAACAATATTGTCAGTATTGGTTGAGTGTAAGCTAAAATATATACGAGGAATAAAAACATTGTTCTGTTCTATTGAAATCCATACAGTATAGTTAATTAAATATATAAAATGTTGCCTAGCCAAAGTTAACATTTTCTTAGTTTAAATATTCTTTAAAAAAAACACTTCAAATTGGTGTGGGCTGAAAGACATCCACAATTTAGAAAACTTTACAGAGTAGGAAGCGTCTTTAGCTTTAGCCCAATTTCCATCAACTATTAGAAATCAGCACTTTAATATGATGTACAAGATTTTCTACTGTACCCTCTGTCATTACCTTTTGTGAACAAATGTAAAATTGTTCTTGGACATGTATGCAATCTCCTGTTCATTTGTGAAAAGATTTTTTGCTGAAGAGTGATTCACTTCCTCCTTTATGCTGTAGAGGTACAGTCATTCCTGCACAATACGATAGAACTGCAGATAACTTTTATGTGGGAGGTTTTTGTTGTTTTTTTTGGTGATATCTGAGTAATGGGATCTCATTAGCTGAATGTTTGCATAAAGAGAGAGTACATCAAAAACCGTGTTTCTATCAAGCGGCCCCTTCCAGATATGGGCTGAGAAATTTTGAGTGTTTAATTCAATACATCTAGAAGTATGGGGAAAGGCTATCCTAAAATATTAAGTTCCTAAAGAATTATTCTGCAATATGCAGTGGTTCTGTAGCAAGTTTCTGAATAAACACTACAATGTGAGCCAGTATTCTGTAAATTTTGGTCTTAAAGCATTCAAAAAAATTACATCAGTATCTAATATCTTGCTTAAGTGAGAGTTCATGCCAATGTAGGCATATGTGCATATATACCCACAAAAAGAGAGACATACGTGTATTTCACAAATCCTTCATAGTAATTTACAGAACAATATTGATGTGACTTGAGTTGGCTGTAAGAAACAGGTGAAAATAAAAATCAATGTTAAAACAGATATGTCAGATATGTTAAAGGGAGTCAGGTAAAAGGAATAGAAACACGGATATTAATCACATATTCCAAGAAAAATGCATATTTTTCTATTGCAATATTTGCCCAGTTCTGCACATCAGAAAGCTAATATTAATATATTGTACAGATTATACTTTATTATTGCTAAAATGTGAAGCTTCCTCAGGAAGAATAAAATATTTCAGTGTTGATAGATGTAATATTCTTCTCATTCACATTGAATGAAAATCTATGGAAATGTATTTCTCAATATTTTTAAAATAAAATAAAACTGGACATTATTCTGCTAGTAGCATGATTTCTGCACCAATAAATTGAGAAATGTTTTTGGTGTGCTAAAGTTATACCCACATTCCATTAGAACAGTACCAGACATGCTTTTAATGAGCAGCATAAATCGGATTGTAAAGTCATATTTTTGCTTTATAACTCATATTTAATTGATCATATTTAAATGATCAATTTAAGGTCATAAATGCTTGCATATCGCTAACATTTTTAGATCATAGAAATCCTTGCCCTAGTGATGAATAAATGTCACTATGATTTCTGCCTGATATTTAATCCACTTTATGAACGTTCAATGATGTTGCCGGTTCATCTACAGGAAAGTTATATTCTTTTCTTGGAAACTTTGGAAAAGACACAAAACTACTGTTTTAAGATGTGATGCAAAACATTTAGTTCTGTTTCTAGTATAAAGCCAGGAATATATTTTCTCATTTTCATGCAAACTTATAATACTAGATAAAAAATTTAACTGGGCTAATACAGGGGAAAATGGGCTCGTGTCGAATTTTATATTTTATCCCAAAACAAAGAGTCATTCTATTTCTTTAACCTGCACAGATTTTGAAACAGGTTGTTGTTGTTTTAATGAGTATCTTGCAAATGTTTCCACAATACCCCAACCAGCCAATTCTGGGAGCTAAAGTTCACAAGTCTTAAAGTTGCCAAGTCTGGAGATCCCGGCTATACACCAAAATAAATTACCAGGTGCAGAAGAATCATGTTGGCAGAGCAAGATTCACTACCACAAGGACAGGTAGACCACAGAGCAAGTGGCATTTGTAGTTTGTCCATGTACACAACATAATACATTTTTGGAGCAACACGGGTCAGTAATGGCTCGGCACCATTCACTCCTTGTAAAGAGCTTTAAATAAAGCCTCTGAATTTAATTTGGCTCCTGGTGAATAAATTGTGTGGTATTTCTGGCAGCATTATAAAAACATCTTGCTATATCCTTCTTCCAAGTTTTTTTATACTACCCAGTCTAGCCAACACCTATCCAAACAATAACCAAGCTGACACGGCTTAACGTCTGAGACCAGCCAAGGTCAGCTAAGACCAGCCGTGCTGACGCATCAAAACTCTGAAATTTGCTCAAATTGATGCAGAATTCAAAAGTACGGTTTGATCCAAGTGTGTGTCCTGAAATTGAACTTTTCTTTAGAATATTGGGTGCTGACCTGCACCACCAGAGCCAGCACGGAAATGTAATATCCCATTAGCACAAGAGAAAGCAAAATGAAAGCTTGCAGGTGACCTCGTTAAAGAAAATAAGATAATCAAAGAAAAATCAAATGCTAATTCCCAGATCCCTTCTTCCAAGAAGGAATGAAAGAAACCCGTGGGATCAGGAATAATGTTAGTTTTTAGAAATTGCACAACAAATTGGATCAATCTTAATTATGTCCCCTATTCCCAAAAGGTGTAAAACAAGCTTTTATGGCCTGGCCTAATATTAGCTGTAGTTATTAACTAAGCCATAGTTCCTTATTCCAAAACTAACTTTTGACTTCTTAAAATCAATATACACTTGTCGAGACTCATTATCATACCCCCCACAAAACTGCCTTAAATGAAAGCATTAACACAACTAAGGGCCAATCCATTTACTCAGAGTTGACTTGATACCTGCCAAGGCCAAATCAGGTTCTTTGTAGCTTCTGTTATAATAATAATAATAATAATAATAATAATAATAATAATAATAATAATAAAGTTGGAAGGGACCTTGGAGGTCATCGAGTCCAACCCCCTGCCCAGGCAGGAACCCTACACCATTTTAGACAAACAGCTGTCCAGTCTCTTCTTAAAAACTTCCAGTGTTGGAGCATTCACCGCTTCTTGAGGCAGGTTGTTCCATTGGTTAATTGTTCTCACTGTCAGGAAATTTCTCCTTAGTTCTAGGTTGCTTCTCTCCTTGATCAGTTTCCACCCATTGCTTCTCGTCCTGCCTTCAGGCGCCTTGGAGAATAGCTTGACTCCCTCTTCTTTGGGGCAGCCCCTGAGATATTGGAACACTGCTATCATGTCCCCCCTCGTCCTTCTCTTCATTAAACTAGACATACCCAATTCCAGCAACCATTCCTTATATGTTTTAGCCTCCAGTCCCCTAATCATCTTTGTTGCTCTTCTCTTTTATCTTTATTTATTTTTTACAAAGATACAGCTGCAGTGAGTCTCTAAAGAGAGACAATCAGAACAGCACAGATGATGAAAGAGGATTTCCAAGTGATTTGGAAAGAAAATCATAATACAAGAAGCCAAGATATGAGTAACCAGAAGAAAGTCCAGGACACACAGCTGCTAAATTAAGAAACAAGCTTGCTTAATGAAGAATTTCAATGTTGCACTGAACCTTCGCACAGCTATTTCTTTTTAGAACCACCCTCTGCATCCAATCGACTATGTCTGGATACTTTAGCTATCTGTAGATTTAGGGGTCAGGTGCCCTAGAAATCAAGACGTTTTATTTCAAGAGCATCATACCTCAGCCAAATAATTTTCCCAGGATTCTTTTCAGGCCACGATGGCCTCATCGCTTCCAAGCCATTTGTCCAAGATAAAAGAACAGGCTTCTCATTTGCCCATTGTTGCCAAAATTGCATTTTCACAGCTTTTCCAGAAACTTTCAGACAATAATAACCCCATTTCTTCTGAGTTACCCTGAAAGTAGTTAAAACAAGACAAGTGTTTGCAAAGAAAAATGCAAATACATTAAAATTCCTCCTCTACCCCTCATACATATATATATTTTTTCCCGGCTATTCGTTTAGACAAGAGTGATGGTACCATCTGGAAGGTATCCCTATATGAAAGGAAATAGGCTGATCACCCAAATACAGAGAAAATTAAAATGAAGATGCTTCAGTCATATTTCTAGCCGCGAAGGGATTGCAACCAGGCCCTGGAAACAGCCAGCAAGCACACAGGCGCACACGCATCCTCATTGCACAAGCAGCGGCTGGGTGCCTAGGTACACTCCATTTGCGTGAGCAGCAGGCACATGTGTATGCCGCTCATACAAATGGAGCTGCATGCGCGCACATGTTTGTTGGCCACTAGCGTAGAACCATCCCCTCTCCCCCCCCCCCAGGCCAGTCTACAAAGCTGGAAATGTTGGGGAACTCTGTTCTAGAGTGCTCAAATGTACCCATGGTGGTGAATAATTTAAGACTTAAAATCAGAGTGATCACCAACTCTTCTAGAAGCATCATAACCCATATAATATCCATAAATTACAATAAAAATCTAAACCATTAGATAGCAGTGTTGGAATTGGGTATGTCTAGTTTAACGAAGAGAAGGACGAGGGGGGACATGATAGCAGTGTTCCAATATCTCAGGGGCTGCCACAAAGAAGAGGGAGTCAGGCTATTCTCCAAAGCGCCTGAAGGCAGGACAAGAAGCAACGGGTGGAAACTGATCAAGGAAAGAAGCAACCTAGAACTAAGGAGAAACTTCCTGACAGTTAGAACAATTAACCAGTGGAACAACCTGCCTCCAGAAGCGGTGAATGCGCCAACACTGGAAGTTTTTAAGAAGAAACTGGACAGCCATTTGTCCGAAATGGTATAGGGTTTCCTGCCTGAGCAAGAGGTTGGACTAGATGACCTCCGAGGTCCCTTCCAACTTTATCATTATTACTTATTACTTATTATTACATTCAGGTAGTATGAAGTATGGTAGCCTAAAACTGTATTCAGTAGCAGTATATCTAAGATTATATCAAATGCTGGAAGTAAGCCATATAAAAAGGCTGTTTTATCCCAGTTCAGTGTTTTTCAGCTTGCCAACTTCAAGATGTGTTCAGTTCAATCTCCAGAATATCCCAATCTCACATTTTAAAGTCGACAAGTTTGAACAATTCTGCCCTAAGCTTTCGAAACTCTGACACCTAAAATAATTTATTAGATAATCCACTCTGGTGCCCTTTTGATTATTCTTTTTCTGTACTTAAAATTGAGCTCCTTTTAGTTCCCAGGTTCAAATTGCAAATTTTTATTTGTCCTTAAGTGTTGACTTTTGCTGTGTTTATTTCAGGATTTTCCGTTCTGATGTCAGAAGTCTAGATCTATAACTAGTTCATTATCTGTTTGTCAGAAGAGATTATTCTTGGTGAGTCACGAAGAACACACATTTCTGTGTTCTTTGATGAAAGGCAACAATGTTATGGTAGAAGAGTTTAACAAATGTATTTTAACAACATTATTTCATCTATATAACCCAGAGTAATTCCTAATGGCTTTTGAATTGAAAAGAAATGCCTTACTAGTGTTAATTGTTCCAGTCAGAATGAACAAAATTCAGAAGAAATAAATAACATCAAGGAGCATCCAGGGTAAAAAGAATCATTCTTAAAACCAAAGAGAAAAAAATAAAAATAAAACTTTCACAAATTGTTGTGAGTTAGGCTTGTAAATGCGTTAGCTGGCATGCAGATTACACAGCAGTCTGGAAATACTGATTTGAATTATTGGAACAGCTGAACTGGGTAACTTTTGTGTAAGTGGTCAAGTGCTATACATTTTGTTTGTGGACACAAGAATTATTTTAGATAACCTGAATCTGAATGCTCTTCATTGCTGGATCTGATAGCTTCCACTTAAATGAAGCTATCAACCTGGCTTCATAAAACTGAAATTACAAAAAAGAGTTTCTCAATAAGAATATATTATTTGCTAAAAGCAGACGGATTTTAATATAAAGACAACAAAACACATTAACCAGGTATCAGCAGCTAGCATCACATGGACAACCTTTTGCAGGCTTGGAAGCTAAGCTGGTTCTAGGGTGGGTAATAGTTAGGAACCATCCCAGAACTATAAACTGGAATGGTGTCAAAAGCATTCCAGAAGAAGACAGCAGCAAGTTATCATATGATAACACTTGTTATTTTTGTGTGGGTGTGCGATATCTACTATTGCCACAAGATGTCTCCATTTCTTCAGTCATTTCTTTGCTCTTTAGATCCAAGGGTTTGGTGATTTGAAACTGACTATAAAAACAAAACCTGGATGAAACAACATCTTAACAGCCTTTTTGAGTGGTTCATTTCTAAAACATACATTTCTCCTCCATATCTTTCCTGGCAGTTGTCTATTATTCCAGAGACCTCCTCCCTTAAAATGTTCAGATTGCTGCACAGATAGTAACTATGTATTTGCTACAAAGGCCTATAAAATATTCCGTATAATGTAATTAATGTTGAGCAATAAAAATCTAAGAACTGCCATGCTTACCTGCTACCCCTAACAGATATTTTGTTTTTAGAAACTAAAAAAAAATATCATCCTTTGGTACCATGGGCACTGACACCATGAGCGGTGGTGGCACAATGGTTAGAATGCAGCATTGCGGGGTAACTCTGCCGACTGCCAGCAGTTCGATCCTGACTGGCTCAAGGTTGATTCAGTCTTCCATCCTTCCGATGTCGGTAAAATGAGGACCCAGATTGTTAAAGACAATATGCTGACTCTGTAAACTGCTTAGAGAGGGCTGTAAAGCACTATGAAGCAGTATATAAGTCTAAGTGCTATCGTTATTGCTAGTATCTGTACAGGCTGAAGTTGATAAAGTTTACATTAGTAGCTGCACCACTTTGGGAAAGGTTGATGTGTGGCATGATGAAGACACAGAGCAGGCTTGAGCTTTGGAATGAAGATGGGATATAAATCTAATAAATAAATAAATAAGTCCTCCACTAAAAAAAAAAGAAGAGATTATAGAACCTTGCTTTAACCTTTTAACCTGATTTCTTCTTGAAGTAGAAGACATAAATAACATGTAAAAGTCATGAGGAAAGTTATATGGAGGGGACCAGGTTGGGAAGAGAATAGAGTTTCTTTGATGGTTTTTTTTTCATTAAAGCCAAAACAGGAAAATTTTACTGATAATTTTCCTATATAAAAATATGATGCAATCAGAATACTCATAGCAAAAACAACAATTAAAAATATCCTTTCATTCATATGATTTATTCTTATCCAGCTACCACCTTGTGATCGTTTCACATTTCAATACAATTTTGGAAGAAATATTATAGTTAAGTATCTCAGTGTGATGCTAAATTATATTCCTAAAACTTGGAATCTTATCAAGACCTTTGGATTTTTAAATATGCAGAATGAAACAATTAAATGGACATTAAGCACCTGTGCATTAATTCAGCCTTCCAGACACTTCCTGGCCCAGATGATAAGGGTAGAATTCAACTCTGAACATATGTGAAAGGATAATAATCCTATTACCCTGGAATTTGAGAGAATTTGTTTCCAAAGTGGGTTGACTTCACCGGATTTATACCTATGACAGCAGTGTATTATTTTACACAACTTGGAACTCAAACTGAGAGAGAAATTGCTCTTTGAATAACAGAATAAAAGAGATGGAAGGGACCTTGGAGATCTTCAACCCCCTGCTCAAGTAGGAGACCCTATATCATTTTAGATAAATTGCTCTTTTTTAAAGCTTCCAGTGATGAATCACCCACAGCTTCTGGAGGCAACTGTTCCTCTGGTTAATAGATCTCACTCTCTGAAAGTTTCTCCTTAGTTCTAGGTTGAATCTCTCTTTGATAAGCTTCCATATTTACTTCTGGTCTTGCCCTCAGGTGCTTTGGAGAACAGGTCGACACCCCCCCCCCCCATCTCTGTGGCAGCCCCTCAAATATTGGAAGACTGCTATCATATCAATTTTTTGAAAGCCTCCAGTGATGGCGTACCCAAAACTTCTGAAGGCAAGCCATTCCATGGTTAATTGTCCTCCCTGTTAGGAAGTTTCTCCTCTTCATAAGACAATTTCTCTTCTTCATAATCATGATTATGGACTTCTTCAGCAGAACAGAACACTGAGTATATTTCTTTCCATGAACAATTCTCTGATAATTTCTGGGCTCACACTAGCTATATTTTGGACCTGTTCTAACAAAATTCATGGTGGCTGCAGGTACTCCTCAATTTGAGACCACAAGTGGAACCAGAATTTCCATTGCTAAGCAAGGGAGTTGTTAAGTGAGTCATGCTTTAAGCACCAGGAAAATCAGGAGATCCAGACAGTTCAAATGGGCATAAAGATTCATTGTGAGCTTAAGCTTTCTACAAGAATCTGAACGATTAACAGCCAAGGGAAATTAGCGGGAGATAAGAGTAGAAATAATTCAAGATCTCTTGTGGTGCGAAGGTACTCATAACTGATGACACAGTTGACCCCTCCCTCGGGTTCAGCCTGGTCATCTCCTGCATTATGCCTGATTTTACAACCTTTTTTGCCATGGACATTAAGCAAATCATTCCAGTTGTTAAGTGAATCATGTGGGCATTAAGCAAATACAGCTTCTTTCATTGACTTTGCTTTCTGAAAGCCAGTTGGGAAGGTCACAAATGGTGATCACATGACTCTGGGACATTGCAACCATTGCAAATACATGCTGGTTGTCAAAATTTTGATTACGTGATCATGGGGATGCTGCAACAGTCATAAGTGTGACAACCAGTCGTAATTCATTTTTTTCAATGCTGTTATAACTTTGAACAGTTGCTAAAAGAATAGTTGTAAGTCGAGGACTACCTTTAATGTTATCAAGCATTGCTAGTCAATGCTAACTCTCTAATACTCATCTCTGTGTATTAATGATTCACCTGTGGAGGTGGTTAGCAGCATCAAGTTTCTGGGTATGCAGCTAACAAGTATGCTAGCTTGGTCGCTCAACGGTGAGACACTGATGAAGCGGGCATAGCAGAGCCTGCATTTTCTGTGTCTCGTGAGAAAAGCACATCTTCTTTCCCATGTCCTTACCACTTTCTACAGAGGGACGATCGAGAGCATCATGTCAATTGCATTACAGTCTGGTTTGGAAGCATCACTGCATCAGAAAGGAAGGCGGTGCAGAGAGTGGTGAGGATGGCAGAAAAAAATATTGGCAGTTCACTTCCTTCTATCCAGGACATAGCATATAAGTGATGCTTGAGCGACATCCTCAAGATTGTCTGGGACACTACACATCCTCTTCATAACCTGTTTTCTTTGTTAACTTCTGGGAGGAGGTTTCATGGTATCTGAAGCAGAATATCCAGATTCAGCCATAGTTTTGTTCCATACAGTATAAACCTTGTGAACTCTAAAGCTTTCTCTTTCCGCTGTGTATTCAAGATGGACAATGATTAATATTTATTATGTTATTTATGCATATGTTGTAAACAGCTTCCTCTTTCTGCTATAGGTTCAAAATGGACAGTGCTTAATATTTATATGTAAATATATGTATGGTATGTGTGTGTGCTTGTATGTGTACATACATGTATTCATGTATATATATATGTGTGTTATTTATATGTATGGGTAGATATTCTTCTTTTGAAAGCAGGCAACAGAATTTCATTTTTAATGTGGGCCAGTGCGTTCACGGTAAAAAATGACAATAAAGCTTGTCTTGTCTTGTCTTGTCTTGTCTTGTCTTGTCTCATTTCACCTCACCCCACCTTACCTTATCTTACTTTACCTTACTTTACTATTCTGGAATCAGAACAGAATGCTTCTATATGCCCACTATAGGACATCAACAAAAGGATCCGATTGGGCACTTAAGGAAATTGATTTAATGGAAGAAGTCTTCTTTATCAGAGCTTGCTTCAGAGTGTATACCAGTCAGAAATTTCAACCTGGAGACTGAATGGGGTCAAGTTCTACCAGTGGAGCAATACAGCTAATGAAATCCCCACTCCTACCCTTCAAAATATCATTTCTAATAGCAATGCCAGATCTTGCTAACCCCCCTTTAAAACATCAGCACTACATTTAATCCTTGTTTACAGCTGTCCAAATTCCAGCAGTAACATATTAACCTGCTTTTCCTCTTGCAAATCTCTTGTTCTCCCTCATCTCTTAAACAATTAACATTTTACAGATCCTAAGAAATAATTTCAAGCTTTTGTCAGATCATTTTAAGATTTCTTATATTCAACTATAAATCTGAAAAAACTGCCGACAGCAAGATATGATGTATGCTTGCTCATACCATCTGGCAGAAAGGGTTTCTATCGGGAATTGAAGAAATCTAAAGTCTTATGTGAAAATCAATTTGGCATACACAACCACAAATAAAGAGGCAAAATTAAAATAGCAGATGAATGGACAAATTCCAGATGTCTGCTTGTAGCATAACTATGCTTTAACATCTGTTGCTATACAAATCTTATAAACCTTGATAACACGCCAAACATACATATTACACACTTCTTTCTGAAATATAGAATTATCCATTGTTTTATGCCTTTGGTGAGATTGTGGGTTTATGTACATGCATGAATCTATATATTCACATGCCTTTCCTTTCATATCTACTTCAAGCATATGGTAAATTTAATCCTCAATTACACAACTATAACTCATATATAGCACCCATAATCCTATCTATACAGCAGTAAATCCAACTCATTCAGTGGAAAGGACTCCTCAGTATGACTATAGAGCAATGTTTTTCAACCATGGCAACTTTAAGACATCTGGACTTCAATTCCCAGAATTCTGGGAGTTAAAGTCTAGAGGTCTTAAAGTTGCCAAGGTTGAGAAGTATAGTGTAGAGATTGCAGCCACAGATACAAAGGGGGGAAAATACATCAATCTGGAAAGATTTAGAAATAAAGTAAATCAGCTTGTAAATATGGTAATAATCTCATGATATGAAATGCTGGACTTCTTTTTAAAGTGTATCCCTAAATTGCAATAAATTATAGGAATGGATTGTATTACTTTGTATGGATACATTTTTCCTGCCAAAAATCTTTCATTAAAATCATTAGGAAATCAGTGCACTCTCTAAATCTTGTGCCCTGGAATTTTGTTCCTCTAGTTTTCTGTGTGGAGCAGTGATCCTGCTTGCATGTATAAGCCCCTTCCCAAAATAAGACTCCATCAAATTTGTGTGTGGTCACAATCCACAGTTTCAATACACTTGGTCTAGATCAGGGGTGTCAAACTGCCGGCCCGCGGTTCAGATGCATCACGCCAAAACCGCGTCCATCCCATTGTCGGCAATGGGGAAAAAGTCACGATACATCGTGACATGTCACGTGACGTTGCGAGTTTGACACCCCTGGTCTAGATTCATAAGAAGGAAGCCCTAGGCTAAATCTTCATGAAAAACATTTTCCTTTTTTTCTCCATATAATTAATCTGCCATTTTTTTAAGTCAAGAAAATCATGTAAAGCACAGTCCTCATTATGTTAAAAATCCTTCCCATTTGCATCTCACTATGAGACAAACATGCCAGAAACTATTTATCTATCTAAACATCCCTACAAAGACACTCTTGATATTGTTCCAGCCCTTATTTAAGACAGCTTTTTACAGCATCCTTAGCTGTAAAAGAAAGCTTTTCCTGTTTATTGCATTTATGATAAATATTGTAAAACAAAAAAAAGCTAATTACACCTGAAAGTAATTTTCTTACTATTAGATCAGGACTGTAGATCTACTGCCTAATTCTCCTATATGTTTAAAAGTACAATTGGTCTTGTCTATGTTTGTCTAGTGCAGACATGTCAAACACGCGACATCACGTGATGTCGTGCAACGTATCGGGACGGTTTTGCCATTGCTGGCAATGGGGTGGGCGCGGCTTCCGGACAATGCATCCAGCCTGCAGGCCGGCAGTTTGACACCCCTGGTCTAACATAATAGACATAAAATTGGTATAAAAAACTCACACATGTATAGTAGTATTTTTCCTCCCTTAATAGAACGCTGGTTATGCAAGAATCATAAATATTATAGGTTTGAAAGAATCTCAAATTAATTCAGAAGATCTAAGGCATAAAAGCCCAATATACTCCTACACACCAAGTGACTACATTATCATTTTACGCAAACCAAAAAGTAGAGATTTTTACCTAATAAAGAAATTTGTCGATATGACACAAATAACTGTATTTATGTAAAATGAGTCAGAAAAGGTTGGAGATTTTTCCAGTGAATCACTTAACTGCTTGTATCATTACAGCAAAATGTTTTGTGAAAGGAAACAGCTTATCCCTAAATAATTTTAGCTTTAAAATGCCACTCATCCTGGTCATGTTTTAATATTCTAAGATTAATAATTTCAATTAATGATACCTCTTAATCCTGTTATTTGATATATAAGGCGTATGAAATTAGGTTTGCATTTCAATAAAGCATAAAGTATTGCATAGAATATTTAAGTATTAAAGTATTAATTATATAAAGGACAGAGTAAAAAAACTGTATTATTTTCACATATTTGAAAATTCTATTAATACAAACTATTTTAATAAAGTCTGGTGGCAACGGACTTCCACCAAACTGCTTTATATATAATTTTTAAAAATTATATAAATACTTCCAAGTATTTATTTAAGTTTTAGTTTATGTACTAAAAATGTGTGATTGAGGCTACATCCAATTCTCATCATTATTTCAATTTCAGATATGTGATTTAGTTCAGTGTGGGGGGTTTTTTACTGGATAAATTGTTCTGATTCAATTTGATTTGAGTTGAATTCAAGAATTCTGTTTTTACACATGCAGAAAAGTCATCCAAAATGACAAAATCACTAGGAGGTATTTGACTCAACAATTGGAGAAGGACTGTTGGTTTGATTCAGAAATCTGATCTGATTTAGAAATTCACTATTCATCTATTGACAGCCATACAGATTTTATAGAAGTGATGAAAAAGAGTGAAAACAAGACGTTTTCTCGTAAGATTTCAGTCTCGTATTTGCCTGTGTGTAAAGTTCAAGTTCTCAAGGCCTTTGTTCAGGAGATCTAACATGCCAAAATCAAGCCATCATCTTGTATTATGTCTATTGTTTCATTTGAACTATTATAGTTTTATAAAACCACCAAGGCACCAGATGTTTAATTATGTCTGACGCATCACTTTAATTGATAAAGTAACCCAAGGTAGCTTTATCTTTATAATAATTGTCTGATGATGTGATTTTTGAAAGGATTTATTTTTTCCATTATTTGGTGTCTTAATACTAGCACTTTCTTTTAGCAAGCAGTGATCTGCTTACTTAGCCTTGGTTAATTGACTGCTTTTGCAAATTCTATTTTGAGAAAAATAATCTTGTTCCTTAACTTAGCTCAGCTTAACCTCTTTTGTTCTGTGGTTGTTTATTAAGGCAGCAAGTTGAGAGGCACATGAGAGCTGAGACTTTATGAGTATCAATACTGCAATCAAAAGTCATCTCAAAACCAAAGAAATAACTATCATGCTATCACATTGCAAGTTTCTCTCCCTACATACCAGCATGTGACATCACCACACAAGAGCAAAAGAGGTGGAGCTTGTATTATGATGCAAGACTCATTTCATTCTTTGTCCTTTCCTAATGTACGCCTAGGGCAGGGGTAGGCAACCTTGGCTCTTTTATGACTCGTGGACTTCAACTCCCAGAATTCCTGAGCCAGCATGGCTCAGCTTGGGGACCTCTCCCTTTCCCCTCAGCATGGCTGGCTCAGGAATTCTGGGAGTTGAAGTCCACGAGTCATAAAAGAGCCAAGGTTGCCTACCCCTGGCCTAGGGCTATCATTCCCAAATTTCCCCTATATACAGTTATCCTTTAGAAAGTACTCAATGTATCTCTAATTTTAATAATAATAATAATAATAATAATAATAATAATAATAATAATAATAATAATAATAATAATAATAATAATAATAATAATAATAATAATAATAATAATAATAATAATAATAATAAAGTTGGAAGGGACCTTGGAGGTCATCGAGTCCAACCCCCTGCCCAGGCAGGAACCCTACACCATTTCAGACAAACGGCTGTCC
>NW_015389332.1:101333-102930 GCF_001527695.2 Protobothrops mucrosquamatus
AAACTTCCAGTGTTGGAGCATTCACCACTTCTGGAGGCAGGTTGTTCCACTGGTTAATTGTTCTAACTGTCAGGAAGTTTCTCCTTAGTTCTAAGTTGCTTCTCTCCTTGATCAGTTTCCACCCGTTGCTTCTCGTCCTGCCTTCAGGCGCCTTGGAGAATAGCTTGACTCCCTCTTCTTTGTGGCAGCCCCTGAGATACTGGAACACTGCTATTATGTCCCCCCTCGTCCTTCTCTTCATTAAACTAGACATACCCAATTCCAGCAACCGTTCCTTATATGTTTTAGCCTCCAGTCCCCTAATCATCTTTGTTGCTCTTCTCTGTACTCTTTCTAGAGTCTCAGCATCTTTTTTACATTATACCGACTAAAGATAACTACTGTAATTGTCCTAAATGCTCTTAAATGAGAAAGAAAAAACTGACAACTTCAGTATCTTTTTAAAGCCATTAGGAATTAGGAATGGAACAGCCTGTAACAGATATACATTGGAAAAATGATCCCTAGCTGTAATGTTGTTACCTCTTACAGCAATCTGGAAAGTGGCGAGGAGACAAAGGGGCAGCTAGACAGTAATTTAATACTGTCAATGAATATCTCAGGGATGTTGCTATCAAAAGAAAGTCTTACATTAGAATTGTATAGTTGATTTTTTTAAAAATTAGATTATTGGAGCTAATCTGTTTTAATGGTTTGAAGTACTGAAAGTAAAGCCCATTAACCTGCCTGAATAACTAGGGAGAGGGTGTTTTTTTTCCCCTCCAGAATGATGCAAAGGTTTGTAAAAGTAGAGTTAATACATCTATTCAAGCTGTAACAGTCTCGTTCCACTTTCAATAATAGCTAAGAGAGATAATCATGTTGCTCAGGCATGGATTTCAGGATACTATTCTGGAACTGGCTTTGAGACCTGCTTAGCAGGCAGAAGGGGAACCTGCAAGGGAGGACCAGAAGAACAAGATGGCAGGGGTGACAGCATGATTGAAGACCTGCCCTTTTGTATGAAAGCACAGGGCAGGTCTTTGATCAAGTAGCTCTGCCCATCATCTTGGCTGTGTTGCTGCTTCCCTACAGACATCCCAGCCATGATGGGAGAAGGACAAGTTTTGGCAGTTCTTCGAGATACAGCTCTTGGCCATGATTCCTGAAAATGGCTGGTATACTTTCCTGTCATTTTGAGCTGAAAAAGACA
This sequence comes from Protobothrops mucrosquamatus, assembly GCF_001527695.2. NCBI lineage: Eukaryota > Metazoa > Chordata > Lepidosauria > Squamata > Viperidae > Protobothrops > Protobothrops mucrosquamatus. The sequence goes on from NW_015389332.1 coordinate 102,526, forward strand.
TGACACCTGGAAATAGAATATAAGCCAGGTATTTTAGTGTCATAACCCTCCCATTCACTCCATGATGGTGTTGAGAGGTGGGTACAGGGAAGGTGATTACAGCAGAAGAAAAGGACTGGGAATGTTGATTTAGGGGCTGTTGAGGGAGATCAAGTGCACCTATTTGTTGTTGTTCAGTTGCTAAGTCATGTTCAAATCTTTGTGACCCCCATGGATCATAGCACACCATTCCCCCCCCCCCGTCCTCTACTGTCTCCTTGAGTCTGCCCAAACTCATGTCCACTGTGTTGATGACGCTATCTAAACATCTCATCCTCTGCCATCATCCTTCTCCTTTTGTACGCCTATAGAGGTATTATCTGATATTAAGATTATGATTTTGGAGCCTGTTAGAGAGGAAGTGGT
>NW_015389332.1:105674-113580 GCF_001527695.2 Protobothrops mucrosquamatus
GTTGCTCTTCTCTGTACTCTTTCTAGAGTCTCAACATCTTTTTTACATCGTGGTGACCAAAACTGGATGCAGTATTCCAAGTGTGGCCTTACCAAGGCATTGTAAAGTGGTATTAATACTTCACGTGATCTTGATTCTATTCCTCTGTTAATGCAGCCCAGCACTGTGTTGGCTTTTTTGGCAGCTGCAGCACACTGCTAGCTCATATTTAAATGATGTTGTTTAATCATTTCACCCTTTATTTAATATGACTCTATGTGCAAGAATAAAATATATTTCCTGGGTCTTCAGTTTTATATTCAGCTACAAAATTTCATGCTGTTTCTCTCTTGCTAATGTCCATAAGAGTATTTTTACCTAGAGACCTTGTGCATCCTGATGTCAATACCAGGAGCTTTACAAATTAGATAGTATGGATGAAAACCAATACATTTTTAATAGTAATGCCTATAGCTGAAATTTCCTTCCTAGTACTTTTGTTGCTTCCTGCTGAGCTAGAAGCAAGAGCTATCCTACATTAAAGAAATATCGACAGCTCCTCATATAGATTGATGTCTGTTTCTCTTTTTGACTTGGAGGCATTGACGGATTAGAAGAGAGCTGCCAAACTAAAGCTCAGTTCAAATAAGAAACTGATAGAAGATTCCCCACTCCAGAAATTAGGACTTTCTTTGCAAGTTAGAATACTATCTCTGAAGGAACAGGTATGTAACTGGAGGGCTCTCCTTAACTCCATAGTGAGATAAGGAGGCCCTCTCTCCATTTCAGTTGATACACCAGCTACAACTCTAGCTTAGCCTGAAGGGTAAGTATCTTAATAACTTTACAAGTGGATTACTTCAATCAGTCTTCACATGCTATAATTTATATACATTTAGGTATATAAATATACATTTATATAAATACATATATGCACTTATTTATAAGATAAGAATATCATCATGAGACTTCGATGATTATCATCTTTTGGCACCATTGAAATTTGTTGAAGATATCACTAATTCTGTGCAAGCCTATCCTTGAAGATGTTCTGTAAACATTTACAGAATACTGTTGTCTGATTGTTAATCAGTGTAGCCAACCCATGAGCCCACTCCTAAAAGCACTGCATGGCTTCTTAGAGGCTGCTAAGCCCAATCTAAAGACTTTACACTAGCCAATAAAATCTTGACATGGACTTAACCCAGGGGTAGGCAACCTTGGCTCTTTTATGACTCGTGGACTTCAACTCCCAGAATTCCTGAGCCAGCCATGCTGAGGGGAAAGGGTGAGGTTTCCAAGCTGAGCAATGCTGGCTCAGGAATTCTGGGAGTTGAAGTCCACGAGTCATAAAAGAGCCAAGGTTGCCTACCCCTGACTTAACCCAACTACTTAAAAGAAAACTTTTTCAGTATCTTTCAATTCACATAGTAAGATCAGCTGGAGAGACTCTACCTATGGCCTTGCAGTTTAGCTCACAGTGCAGTGAGCTAAACTGCACCACTACAGTGGTGGAATTCAAATACCTGAACAACCGGTTCTCTTATTTAATGCAGGCCTGGGCCTCCGAGGCCTAGAACGGACTTCCGGAAGTGGCATCCATGCACTTCCGGTGGGCCGTTCTAGGCCTGGGAGGCCTCCTCCAGTCCACCCAGGCCTAGAACAGACTTCCGGAAGTGGCATCCATGCACTTCTGGTCGGGCGTTCTAGGCCTGGGAGGCCTCCTCCAGGCTTCTGAGGCCTAGACTGGACTTCTGGAAACCAGCCGGTTCTCCGAATGCAGCAAAATTTAACTACCGGTTCTACCGAACCGGTGCGAACCGGCTGAATCCTACCACTGCTCCACTGCCTTTCTCAGATCAGTGTTTAAAATGGTTTTTTGAGTACTCAAGCCCCTTTATACAAACCAGTGAGATACTTACTGTACATCACATCATTGTTTCCAAATTCTAAACAGCATTAAATTTAGCATGCTTCAACTCTTCCCACAATAGTTTTGGAGTGCAGATATAAAAATGTTTCCTATGAACCAAGAACATGCTGTGGACAAGGGGCTGTTGAAACTACAACTTATGTTCTGCTATACTGTACCCTCTATAATCTGGTAAAACAACCAGGAAATTCTCATCTTTTTAATGTACAGTTGTTATCTATCAATGATTTAGTCTTCCTGATTGTAGCTAAATGTTGTTATACTGCCTATAAAATGTTGTCAGTATCCACTGACAAAACCACCACCAATTGTAATATTTTATCTTGTTTTGTTTTTGCTTTATTTTTATGTTTAATGTCTTTTTGTTTGCAATTCTGGCAGGTGATCATAATAAAAATATTATTTAGATCAGTGTTTCCCAACCTTTGCAACTTTAAGATGTGAAAATTCCCAAAATTCCCCAGCTAGTGCTGGGGAATTCTGAATACTGAATAATGATAATAGAAATGTAATAATTATAGAAATACTGGGGAATTCTGGGAGTTGAAGTTCACACATCCTTAAGTTTCTGAGGTTCTCTTAAATAACAAAGAAAGATATGCCTCCTATTACTGAGGTAGGATGACAATAATTTCAGGCCAGCCTAGAATTTTCAAAATGAACCCAGTTTTATTTTTTATTATTACTGTTTGATGAAGATGCATTTAAAATTGCTTTTATTGCTTTTTTTATTACACATCTTGGAACAAGTAAATAAATTATTATTAATTAATAATAATTCTGTTTGCACTAATATTCATTTCTCGTTACAACCTATAGGAAAGAAATGCAATTTGCATAGCTTCATTGACCAAAACCTTATCAATGTCCATAATGTTTTTGGATCCTGACACTTCTAAGTATATTTCATATTAAAGTCTGCAGGGGGAAGTTGGAGAGGTTTCCAGTTTTGCTGAATATATCTACAACCATCATTTCATTTGCAAGGTTTCTAGTTGTGAGTTTTACATGAATTCCCTTTTTATTTTTAATGGGTGAAATTGTTCCACTGATTTGGAAGAGTCATTTCAGAACTTGCAGGAATAGCACCCCTCAGCTATTTATTATAGAAGCCACATCTTTGTTTTCAGGATTCTGGGTGAATCTGAAAAAGATATAGTTGCTTTAATTAAACGAATCATTAAAATGGTGCATCTTTAGTACAACTCTTAAAGCAGACTTTTTATTTTGTACTGAAGTGGGAGCTGAGAAAAAGAGATGTCCGCTTTAATGAAGAGCAGCAAAATGGGATGCTTCTATAAGGTCCAAAGTACTCCTGAATAATTTTCCAAAGCATGCACAGATCTAGTGAATGGAAATACAGTATATAGCATATCTGAACACTAGAAATGTTGCAAAAGGGCACAGATTTGTAGTCACAAATTATTTTCTTCTCCACATAAAGCAGGGGTAGGGAACCATGGCCCTTTTATGACTCCTGGCCTTCAACTCCCATGCTGGCTCAGGAATTCTGGGAATTGAAGTCCAGAAGTCATAAATGGGCTATGGTTCCCCACCCCTGACATAAAGCTTTAATGCCTGTTTAGGGTTGAAATTTCATTTGGATTCAGTTGGGAATGGATCTGAGGAAAATAATATATAATCGAATGTAATTCTATTTCTACAATTTTAAAATTGTAGAAGCTGAAGCAGAATTCAAGTCTTTGGGCATTGATTCATTTTATTAACTGGCTGAGTCAGATGGAATTATCAAAGATGCCTTAGACAGAACACTGTCTTTGGACATAACGGTACAGTAGCTGTAGGAATGTAATATTCCTCAAACCTCACCACGTGGATAAGAGCTTTCTTCTCTTATGTCAAATATTCTGACCAATTTGTGTAGGTGTGTATGTGCAGAACTTGTGTACCTTAAATTCAAATGCTGGAGTCATACAGTGTGGTTTACCTTTCCTGTTAAGAGCAGTTCTTTGAGAAGAAAAATTTCCTGGTGAATTCATTATCAGCCTTCAGTCCCACCCCTTGCAGTTGCTATATACAATAACAGGATTACTTCTCAAGAGTTTGCTGGGTTGTGAGGAAAAATAATTGCATTCAGTCAGAAACCAAGCACTGGTAGGACCAAGGTAAGAAAATCATCTTCCTACTTCATATGTACTGATAATACACTGTTGAAATTTAAGTGATATTTGTTCAAAGATGTATAAGCTGTTATGAGTTTAACTGTAGTGAAATAGGAAGAAAGGGAATAGATTAGAGCAGTTCACTGTTATAGATAAACATCTGCTTGTGGATAAATGTGAGGGTTTTCCAATTTAATGGAAAATAATTTACTACAAGAAACAAGTTGGACATTCATAAATTCAGAGTAATAATTTCAACTACTTTTATTATATGTGTTTCTGCATGTGTGGGATTTGAAACAAAAGGTTTGAGTTTTGTCTGTGAACTATTCTTCAAAATTGCCTATTCCAAATATCAATGAAGATTATGTGACTTGTAGGTAATTTTCAACTGGGTAACCCTTTCATAATTTTAGTTTGCGATGTTTAAAAATATTTTTTGAATCTCTTGTTAGGCAATGGACTGAGCACTCAGCATCTTTCTAAGAGACTAAATGGGTTAAGTTTAATAAGCTAATGGCATAGCAGCATTTGCAAAACCCAGCTAATCAGTAAAGTGACAAATGGAATAATCTGTGCTCTTCGGGGTGAAGAGTTAATTGAATGAACAGGCTTTTTTTTACATTCCTAATGGATACCCTTCATTTCAATCTTTTTAAAGTAATAGGTACTCATTCTTAATTTAAAGTCTCTATGTTTTTCAGCCAGTTGCTTTTAGCTGGGGCAAAGGTCTCAGATATTTATATTTTGGAGATTAAAATTGTCAATATGATGTATGAAACGTATATTTATAACTGTAAATAAATCTTATTAACCTATACTTGGAATTACAATGATATTCAGGAAGTAGAAGTATTAAGTAAAAGTCAAGCGCTATAATAGAGCTGTACATTTAGTCCCATTTTTTAAAGTTTCAATACTCAGTATATACAATATAGAATGATACACTAGGAACAGCCAGATAGCTTCTTTCAAAGAACAAAAATAAGGCATTGTTTTGCATTCAAGAAATGGGGCTGAGACTGGGAACACTCATATTCAAAGAACCCCATGGTTGATTTTGGATTAGATGAACTCAGAAGACTATTGTAAAGGTAAAATGTCTATAAAAATATACCACCATAAAGCCCATTAAAAAACAAAAGAAAGGCATAAATGTAAGAATACTTATTTTAAAAAGCATCTAAAGTTAAACATTTCTAAATCCTATTGATTTCAGTGAAAGAAAATTTCTGTTATTGAAATCAGCAATTTTGGTCTACAGCATGATTCAATGGATTATTCTTTAATCCTTCCCATTTTAAGTATATAATAAAAGACAAACACATATACAATATAGTAGTATCTTTGATCTAAGATCTGGAACTGAAATGTATGGAAGTCCCTTAAGACAACGACGAGCAACATGGAGATTTATTCTACAAGTCAGACAAACAAGACACAATGGTGTTGAAATGATAAAACAGATAAAAAATGAACTAAACATCCACATCTGAATTCATTACTATCGGGAGAATCCATATTTCCAACATTCAATTTCCTACATATATATCATGAAATAAATGGAGATAATTTGGAACAAATTCCATTTCCCCAGTGAGGATGAGCTAGTTTGAGCCTATTCTTTTCTGATTCTCCATGAAAATCCATTCCTAATATGCTTTGCAGAGTTCTGCCCTGTAAGACTAAAACCAGAGAAATAGGTTATACAAAATGTTGGAGAAAGGGGTAGTAGATGCACTAATGAATTCATGTCCCAATTGCAGGATTGGGAAGGACGAGGAAAAGTGTGGAATAGATGGGTGTGTTGGAGAGAATCAAGATCATGTAAAGTATTAATACCACTTTACAATGCCTTGGTAAGGCCACACTTGGAATACTGCATCCAGTTTTGGTCATCACAATGTAAAAAAGATGTTGAGACTCTAGAAAGAGTACAGAGAAGAGCAACAAAGATGATTAGGGGACTGGAGGCTAAAGCATATAAGGAACGGTTGCTGGAATTGGGTATGTCTAGTTTAATGAAGAGAAGGACTAGGGGTGACATGATAGCAGTGTTCCAATATCTCAGGGGCTGCCCCAAAGAAGAGGGAGTCAAGCTATTCTCCAAAGCGCCTGAAGGCAGGACAAGAAGCAACGGATGGAAACTAATCAAGGAGAGAAGCAACCTAGAACTAAGGAGAAACTTCCTGACAGTTAGAACAATTAATCAGTGGAACAACCTGCCTCCAGAAACGGTGAATGCTCCAACACTGGATGTTTTTAAAAAGAAACTGGACAGCCAAGAAGAAATGAAGGACTGCACTCCTTCATTTATAAACCAGACTTGAATGTTGGTAAATTTCTACTGCAAAGTATTGGGTTGTAGCAGTAGCATGCAATTGTCTATCTATCTATCTATCTATCTATCTATCTATCTATCTATCTATCTATCTATCTATCTATCTATCTATCTATCTATCTATCTATCTATCTATCTATCTATCATCTTGATGCTTGAAAGTTCTTTTTTTTTTTTTTCAGCCATCCAAAGCCTGTTTAGGACTGTCTCATAGCTCCTCTGGGTTGTTGTTTTTCTTTTTCAAAATAATGGGAAATTTTACCATCAGATTTCAGTAACTGTAATCATAAAGATTTTTGTGGGTGAGAGTGCAAAGAGAAGTTCAGAGGCCACATGTGGCCAAGGTCTCAGGTTGCCCAATTCTAGCACTGAGGAATTTAAAACCAGAACTGGCTTTGATGTGTGGAATCAATCATAGACCCAGATAAAGTGGGGTGGGATACAAATATATTTTAAAAAAATATGAAAACAATAATTACACAAAAATAAAAACACAAAAATATACCTAAAAAGCATATATACATACAGTACATACATACATACATACATATAGATAGATTTATCTATCTATCTATCTATCTATCTATCTATCCATCCATCCATCCATCCAAATGTATATGTGTATAGTGTATGTATGTGTGTGTGGATGGATGGATGGATGGATGGATGGATGGATGGATGGATAGATAGATAGATAGATAGATAGATAGATAGATAGATAGATAGATAGATAGAACAAAAATCTAAAAAAATCCATAAGGAAGGGGTAAAAACATTCAATACCAAAAAGTGAGTTAATATATGACTATCACAATACCAAACAATTATTTAAATTAAGGCTAGTTTACTGTACTGATCATCATCTGATGTATTTTAAGTGCTGCTTCACTTTTCTGTGTCTTTAGTGGGGTTAGGATTTAGTAGGGTAAGTATCACAGGCCCTTTTTTAAACCATGCTCAATTCGATTGACCCAGACTCAGGAGAGGCACAAAAGCATCGGACCTTGGATGGCTGGTTTCTTTATTGCCCCCCTATACATCTTGGGAGATGTTTTATTTTGTAAAAACAATCATGCAAACGTAATATGTGAGTGCTTCCTAATTCTATTCTTTTTTTTTTTTTTCAAATATAAATTTTTTATTATTTTCATCATAAAAAAAAAGCACATCACAGATACATCACAATGTAAAAACCCCTACCCCCCACCCCCCACCCGGACTTCCCAAACCTAATCCCAGAATACAATTCAACTAAAAGTAAACTAGTATTAATATCCCTAACTCCACAAAGTATTATTCTACATAAGTAGGTGAGATATATATATAAAAAGAAAAAAAAGTTTTTATCTAAAAACCTAAATTATATTCCACCATTCTATGCTTATTTTGAATATAAACAATCCATCTTCTCCATATTGATAAAAATTGTTCATTTGAATGATCCTTCAGATAAGCCGAAATTTTTGCCATTTCAGCAAGATGCGAAACCTTCAATCTCCAGTCCTCCATTGTAGGTAAAACTTTACTCTT
>NW_015389333.1:0-3328 GCF_001527695.2 Protobothrops mucrosquamatus
ATAAAAACTTACCCGGGGTCTAAGCGGGGTTTTATTTCAGACATGTCGCGATACGGAATCTGGTGTCTTCTGCAAGGCTTAAACGTGGAGTCTGGAATTACGGGCACCAGAAGAGAAGGAAAACACCAGAGAACAGGGTGGTGTGGTCAAAGTGGGGCTGAAATCCTACCAGATTCGGACATCCTGACTGGGGGGGGGGCAGAGAGGATGTCCTTCAGTCTCAAAACTTTGGGCATTCTGACGCCGTTGTCCGTGTTTTTCTATCAATCGTGATGTTTTGCATGCACCACACACCAGCTGGGGTGCATCTACCTTCAGTCAAGGTGCATCTATATCTCGTGAGATAAAGAGGGAGACCGTCAGTTTTGGAAGCAACTTAGCCCCTGCTAAGTGTGTATCTAGAATTAAGGGAAGTTGCTTAAAACATGTAAAATGGAAAATGTTTGTATTTGCCTTCCTGCTGTTCATCGTGCTGAGGAAGAGGAGGAGGAGGATAAAAGCGACAACACGCTTGCACATTATCGGATACCAAAATAAACCTAAGGCACCTCTGGTTTTTCTGGCTGGCTGGCGTGTGCGTGCCCTCTGTAAAAATAGCTTGAGGTATAAAAGGAGCCATTAATAGCAGGACTGGCCAGGCACACACCACACAACTGCGGTTCCTTCGTCCAGAGCGACAAACCGAGTCTCAGAATTCATTCAAACTTTTCCCAGGCAGACCCTGGGAACAAAACAGGAACTTCTCAAGCCAGACTTGGTTCACGTTTATTATTTATCCTTGGAGCTAGAAGGCTTGTGAGGATCCTGGCAACAATGCCCCACTTCAACATGGCTGTCTTAGCCTCTATACAGGCAGCCCTTGACTTACAGCCGTTTGCTTAGCGACCGTTCAAAGTTACAAGGGCACGGGAAAAATCGACTTACGACCACTCTTCGCGCTTATGACCTTTGCAGCATCCCCACGGATGGGGGGTGGGGAGAGTAGGGATGGTGGTAAAAGGTCGTAAAATAGGGCGCCGCTCACTTAACAACCGCCTCGCTCAACGACGGAAATTCTGACCCCCAAACCGTGGCTGCAAACTGAGGATTGTCTGTGATGTACCCGCTAGGTCTGTGACGCGGTGCGTTTCCCCGGTGAAAAATGTCTACACGGTCCCAACACCTGGTTTTACTTCCTGAATGCATGCCGCAGGCGCGTAAGAGACCCCTTCACATATGAGCTATTGAAAGCCAGCACGCTCAGGGCCAAAGGTGAAATGAAAGCCAAGCCAGATATAATTATTCATGGCTGCTCCATGAGAACAGGAAGGGATAATTTTACAGGAATAATCGGCCTGCCATCTCTTGGTGCCTAATGGCAGGATGGCATTCTGAGGGAAGAGAGAAAAGAGGGGAGGGGAGGGTGCAGTAGGGGTAGAGAGGAGAAGAGAGAAGAGAAGAGAAGAGAGAAGGGAGAAGAGAAGAGAAAAGGAGAAGAGGGAGAGGAGAGGGAGAGAAGTAGAGGGAGAGAAGAGAAGAGAAAAGAGAGGAAAGGGAGAGGGAGAGAAGAGAAGGAGAGGGAGAGAAGAGAAAAGAAAGGAGAGGAGAGAAGGAGAAGAGGAGAGGGAGAGGAGAGAAGGAGAGGGAGAGGAGAAGAGGAAAGGGAGAGGGAGAGGAGAGAGAAGGGAGAGAAGGAGAAGAGAAGAGGGAGAGGAGAGAAGAGGGAGAGAAGAGAAGAGAAGAGAGGAAAGGGAGAGGGAGAGAAGGAAAGGGAGAGGAGAGAGGAGAGGGAGAGAAGAGGAAGAAGAGAAGAAGAGAGAGGGAAGAGAAGAGAGGGAGAGGAAGAGAAGAGGAGGAGAGAAGAGAAGAGAAGAGAAGAAAGGGAGAGGGAGAGAAGAGGAGAGAAGAAGAGAGAGGGAAGAGGAGAGGAGAGGAGAGAAGAGAAGAGAGGAAAGGGAGAGGGAGAGAAGAGAAGGAAAGGGAGAGGGAGAGAAGAGGAGAGAAGAAGAGAGGGAAGAGAAGAGAGGGAGAGGAAGAGAAGAGAAGGAGAGAAGAGGAGGGAGAGAAGAGAAGGAGAGAAGAGGAGGGAGAGAAGAGAAGAGAAGAGAAGGAGAGAAGAGAAGAGAAGAGAAGAGAAGAGAAGAGAAGAGAAGAGAAGAGAAGAGAAGAGAAGAGAAGAGAAGAGAAGAGAAGAGAGGGAGAGAAGAGGATTTACTGGACTGCTAAGTACAAACTTCAAATACCACCATGGGTGTTTGACTCCTCCCAATGTGATGGATTACAATTCCAACTCTATTCCTTCTCGTCAGAATTGCCAGACCGACTGGGGATGCTGGGAACTGTTGTCCCAACGCCTCTCTGTTTACCCGAGCGCGGGACAAAAGCTGTCCTCCAGAACAGGATTAGACAGATGACTGGAGAAAAACAACCTCAAGGGGGGGGGAGAGAAGCAGGAGGAAGAAGCAGAGACCTAGCCTGCCCCCATCCTCTCCACGGAGCAACAGGAAAAGTCACAACTGCGGGTGTCTCTCTCTCGGGAGTCCTGTGCAGGGATGAAAGCCCCCCCACACCCGGTCGTCTCCCGAGGACTCACCAACCCATTAAGTCGTCTCCATATTGCTGCTGTCATGGGGGGAGCCGTTAAGCTGCCGCGGCTTCTAACCAGGGTGCTGTTTCCTTGCGAAGGAAGCAAAAGGTTACTTCCCTGTGTACGGCTCTAGCACCGCCTCTTCCTGCCAGCCTCCCCCCCTAGTGTGTGTGTGTGTGTGTGTGTGTGTGTGTGAGAGAGAGAGAGAGAGAGAGAGAGAAGACGTCCCCCTGTTTTGGCAGCCGGGATCTCTACTCCGTTGCTACAAGGGAGAGGGATCGGGGTGCTTGCTTTCTGGTCCTGCCGTCCTGCCGTCTCTTCCCATCTTGCCCCAGATCATTTCAGGAGACAAACAGGGAGGCTGGCCCGGTTCCAGAAACTTAACATACCTTGTGGCAAAATAATGCAGTTAGACACAGCCGCAGCTGGGAAAAAGAAGCAAGCGAAGGAGCTGGCATCTCTGCAGCCAGGCAGGAAACGAGAGAGAGAGAGAGACCTTGAGCGGGCTGGAGGGTGCCACAGAAATGAGATTGTGCAATTTTTCTTTTTTATTCTTCTTTCTAAAGAGAGGAGGTTTTCAGACAGGAAGAAGAGGAATGGGGGGGGGAGGAGGAGGAGGAGAAGAAGAAGAAGAGGAGGAGGAAGAGGAAGAGGAAGAAGAAGAAGAAGAAGAAGAAGAAGAAGAAGAAGAAGAAGAAGAAGAAGAAGAAGAAGAAGAAGAAGAAGAGGAGGAGGAGGAGGAGGAGGAGGAGGAGGAGGAGG
>NW_015389333.1:5498-6909 GCF_001527695.2 Protobothrops mucrosquamatus
GATTTTAGGTAGGGATGATTTTAAGAAAATTTTAATTGACACACAGCTTCTAATATTTGGCTTTTAATTTGGTTTTATGGGGGTTTTTTGTTCTTTGATGTATTTTGTTTGTCTGTTTTAATATGCTGTGCACCGCCCTGAGTCCTACGGGAGAAGGGCGGTATATAAATTAAATTATTAAATTAAATTAAATTATTAAGGAACACCTGTGCTCTAAGCGAGAGGATGAAGTTAAACTGGTTCTGACCCACCAAAAAAAGCGCCGGGCCTTGTTGAGACTCAACCTTCTCCGTGTCTGGTGGTGGCACTCACCCATCCTTTCACTCGCTGCTTCCAAACGGCAGACGTTGCAACGGATCCCACTACTTAAATCAGTAGCCCCCCAACTTTTGGGCACCAGGGACCGGTTCCGTGCAGAGAGGATTTTTCCACAGACCGGAGGGGACGGACCTGGGGTTAAGGACCCCCTGATCTAAATCGTTGCCATTGTGGCTGATGAGCACGTCGTGTAATCTGAGATCATGTCCTCCTCCTGCATCGTCTCTATTAAAAAACACACACACACCGAGGACAACCCCAGCTGGGGACACAGCTCTTAACTTCTCCCCTCCCTGCACCCACATGACAGGAAACTTTGAACGCTGATTAAATGAACGGTCATAAGCTGGGGACTACCTCTACAGGAAGCCAATTCCTTCCACACCTGCACAATTTAAGAAGGGCTAGAAAGTTGTGGCACGTTTTAATTCCCCTTTGTGTACCAGGGGACTACTTTGGGGTCAACCGAATAGCAGCAAAATAAAAAACAGGGGACCCTCTTGATCCTCAAGAAAACCTCATTCCCACCATTAGCAGAGAAACAATGGGACCTGCTGGAAAGTTTGACCGGCCACCTTTTAAAAGAATTATTTCCTCACTAAATTAGCTTCACTGTATAAATTTACTTTCGTATATATTTAGATAGATAGATAGATAGATAGATAGATAGATAGATAGATAGATAGATGATAGATAGATAGATAGATAGATAGATAGATAGATAGATAGATAGATAGATAGATAGATGGATGGGGATGGATAACTAGATAGATAGATAGATAGATAGATAGATAGATAGATAGATAGATAGATAGATAGATAGATAGATAGGGATGGATGGATGGATGGATGAATGGATAACTGGATAGATAGATAGATAGATAGATAGATAGATAGATAGATAGATAGATAGAGAGATGGATGGATGGGGATGGATAACTAGATAGATAGATAGATAGATAGATAGATAGATAGATAGATAGATAGATAGATAGATAGATAGGGATGGATGGATAGATAGGGATGGATGGATGAATGGATAACTGGATAGATAGATAGATAGATAGATAGATAGATAGATAGATAGATGATA
>NW_015389333.1:7266-60069 GCF_001527695.2 Protobothrops mucrosquamatus
TAGATAGATAGATAGATAGATAGATAGATAGATAGATGGATGGATGGATGGATGGATGGATGGATGGATGGATGGATGGATGGATGGATGGGGATGGATAACTAGATAGATAGATAGATAGATAGATAGATAGATAGATAGATAGACAGATATAGAAAGATTAACTAGATAGATAAATCTGTCTGTCTATCCGCAAACATGTATATGAAAATATCTATACATCGCCTTACTGCATAATTAACAATTGCTTATGCACTTGAGCGAATTTTAAGCAGCTCGATTCCCCTCTGAGATCAGCCAAAGAATCAGACTCCAATTCCCCCAAAGGACGGCCTTGTAAATAACCGCTCAACTCACTCTGAACCCAAATCTCTTTCAACCATGAGTATCCAGCCCTGTGTTTGTTGATGTTGCTTAATTAGTTCCACTACAATGTCCCTCTGTCCTGGTGCACAATGGAGTCGTCCCAAGCTGCTTCGCTTGACGTGGGCTCTGCTTTCTGTGTACTGTGGAACTGGGGGGGGGGGAAGAGGGAGGAGGAATAGAAGCTGTTGAGCCACAAAAACAGAAGAATAAGAGAAAAAAGGAGGAGACCCAGTACTCAGGGGCAAGGGGGCATCATGTCCCAGCCCATCTAAGTCATTTTTCCTTTCTCCACAAAAGTTGAAAGTCGAGAATGGTTAGGTGTGAGGAGGTAACAGAATAATGGAAGAGACCTTGGAGGTCTTCTAGTCCAGCCCCCTGTTCAAGCAGGAGACCTTACACTATTTCAGACAAATGGCTGTCCAGTTTCTTCTTAAAAGCCGCCAGTGTTGGGGCATCCACAACTTCTGGAGACAAGCCATTCCACTGGTTAATTGTTCTAACTCTTGTGGTTATACAGCAGGGGTCTTCAAACTTGGCCCTTTTATGACTCGTGGACTTCAACTCCCAGAATTCCTCAGCCAGGCATCCCAGAATTCCTCAGCCAGCATGCCTGGCTGAGGAATTCTGGGAGCTGAAGTCCACGAGTCATAAAAGGGCCAGGTTTGAAGACCCCTGTTATATAGGAACTGCTTACCATTCAAAGGCAGGTAGTCCCCAACTTACAACAGCTTGTTTAGTGACCGTTTTCAAAGTTGTAAGAAAAAAGTGACCGTTTTCAGACGACGGTTGCAGCGTCCCCGTGTTCACGTGATCCAAATTCAGAGGCTTGGCGACTGGCTCATATTTATGCTAGTTAAAGTTTCCCGGGGGTTATGTGATTCCCCCTTCTGCGACTTTTTTGTCAAACAAAAACAATGGGGCAGCCCGTTTCGCTTAACGACCGTGTGGCTAACTTAACAACCGCAGCGATAACAACCGGGGGGGGGAAGAAAAGTTGTAAAATGGGGCAAAACTCTCTTAGCAAACGTTTCACTTAGCAACGTAACCTCAATGTTGGGCTAGTTGTGATCGTTAACTCAAGGAATACCTGTGTAGGGCCCTATCCTCCATGAGGCCTTGCTATCTCCTTCCGAGACACACCTGCATCCGGGTTGCCCGCAAGCAGAGCAAAGATAAAGTACAAAATCCATTACTTCTGAGCTCCGTTTATCTAACATATTTATAGCTCACCTTTCCAGAATGATTGAGGAAGGCCAGAGACTAATCCTAGACAAATACAACGTAAAAGGACAATTTCCAGTCCCTTTTCCAGGAATGGTGATCCCGGAACCCCGTCCACCTCCGTTCTGCCTTCTGATCAACAAAATTCTCCTGATCAGAAAAATCTTTTCCTACCTTTGCCCAACCTTTCACCTGGAGAGGGTGCTAAAAGCCACTGCTTTCCAGTTAGTTCTTCTGAAGCACACCACGAGGAATCCAACGACACGGAGTCCTCGTGTTACAACCGTTTGTTTAGTGACCAGTGGCGGTGAAAAATGTGACTTATGACCGTTTGCCACACTTCTGTTGCGGCATTTTGCTTAAGAACCGCGTTGCTGACTTAACCACCGCAATGATGCCAGACTTGATGGCTCCCATCCTTACAGCTAGGGCCTGGCAGCCTAGTAGTAGACGCTGGGTAAGTGTGTGTGTGTGTGTGTGTGTGTGTGTGTGTGTGTGTGAGAGAGAGAGAGAGAGAGAGAGAGAGAGAGAGAGAGAGAGAGAGAGAGAGAGAGAGAGAGAGAGAGAGGAGAAAGATGGAGGGAGAGAGAAAGAGAGAGAGGAGAGAGGGAGAGAAAGAGAAAGAGAGGAGGGAGAAGACAGAGCAGAGAGAGAAAGAGAGAGGAGAGAAAGAGATAGATTGACTATGAGACTGAAAGAAAAAGAAAAAACGGACTATTATCAAACCTGGAATTGATTTTTACCATTGGCTGGAGGAAAGGAGAAAGGATTAGGAATTAAATATGTATTAGCATGCAAACTCAGACAGCACGTTGGTTGAAAAACTACTGTTGTATGTATGGAAAAAATGAATAAAAAATAAATTAAAAAAAAAAGAAAGAGAGGAGAGAAAAAGAGAGAAGAGATGGAGGGAGGGAGGGAGAGAGAGAGAGAACGCAAACATTCATTAGTAAAAGTTTGCTGTTATTTTAAATTCACCGGGTCTCTGGGTATTCTAAAGAACCGCTTGTGCCTCGGTGTTCAGTTGACTTGGGATTGAGGGTGGCCATTTGAATATGTGAGTGAGCAACCACGAGCTGGACCTGAGAGCACATGCTTGTGTAACAGTTGTAAGTGTGGAAAAACACTCGTAAGTCCCTTCTTTTGGCGCCGTCGTAACTTCAAACAGTCACTAAACGAACGGTGGTTAAGCCGAGGACTATATGTACCACGAACCAGCTCAGAAACTGGTTTAATAACCCGATATTAATCAAACCAAGGCATTGTCAACAAAGCTGGGCCTGACAGATCTGGGGCCTGAGTCAGCTTCCCGGGGTTTTTTGCATCAGAGATGGGAGAAATGCTGCTTGTGTGATTTTACAGCAATATATTAGGTGGGTCCAAAGTTGACTCAGTAAAGAAGGATCTACTTGAGCAGACGGAGGAGAAAGAGCTCCAGAATCTGTATTTTAGCCAGCAGGACCCCCCAAAAAAAGGAGGGGGGAAGAGAAGGCAAGCAAGCAAGCGAGTCCAGGCTGCTTTGAAGTCCCTTCCTGCTTTTGGAATACAAAAATAAGTTTTTATTTGTGTTCGTCAGGCACAGTCCCTGATTAAAAACAATTAAAAAAAAATATATGACTCTTAGCAAAGAGGCAGAAGGGCAGGTTGTGTTCCACCAACAACCCTTCATTTAGTGACTGTTTGAAGTTACAGGGACGCTGGAAAAACTGACTCACAACCGGTCCTCATGTTTATCACAGTCGCAGCATCCCGCAACATCATGGGATCAAAATTTATGACAGGGGCCATGTCCCGGGGTCACGTCATCTCCCTCGTCACAGGAAGTGGTGACAAGAAGTCAATCTGGGAAGCCGGATTCGCTTAACGCCGTGTTTCGCTTAACAACGGCAGCGATTCGTTTAACAACCGAGGCAAAAAAAAAAACCCGGTCGTAAAATCGGGTGCGACTCACTTAACGTCTTGGTTAGCAGTGGAAATTCTGACGCCGATGGTGGTCGTAAGTCGAGGACCGCCACCACAACTGAGCCCAAAGTTTGTCACTAAGCGAAACGTTTAGGTGAGCTTTTGTCACATTTTACGACTTTCCTTCGCCGCGGCGGTTAAGCGAATCCTTACAGCTGTTCAAGTTAGTCACGCCGCCGTTAAGCGAACCCGGCTTCCCCCGTTTGACTTTGCTGGTCAGAAGGCCTGCAAAAGGGGATCACGTGACTCCGGGACACGGCCACCGTCATAAATGTGAACCGGTTGCCAAGCGTCTGAATTTGGATCACGTGACCGGGAGGAGGGAGATGTGGCAACGGTCGTAAGTGTGAAAAACGGTGCTAAGTCATTTTTTTCCAGTGCCGTTTTAACTCCAAATGGTCCCTAAGGGAATCGTCGTAAGTTGAGGAGTACGTGCGCTGTTCCTCCCGTGGCTTAACGCTACTCTAGAGTGAGCTTTGAGGAAAGCAAGAGGATAACGTGACATCAGCAAAGGGATGGATCTCCAGAGGTTTCTTTTAATCTATTTGCAAAGCCAGGACTGATCCGGCCTCGAATCAATTAGCATTCTGGCTGCATCAGGGAGCAATCGGAGTAATTAAGATAAAGACTTTCTCCCCCCCCCCCAGCTCTCCCTGGGGGGGAGGCAGTAGGATTCATGCTGTACTGGAGCTTGTTAAAAGGCAGAGCCATTTAAAAAAGAGGTTGAGACCCTGGAAAGAGTGCAGAGAAGAGCAACAAAGACGATCAGGGGACTGGAGGCTAAAACATATGAAGAATTGGGGATGTCTAGTTTAATGAAGAGAAGGACCAGGGGGTGACATGATAGCAGGGTTCCAAAATTTAAGGGGCTGCCACGAAGAAAAGGGGATACACCTCTTCTCCAAAGCACCAGAAGGCAGGACCAGAAGCAACGGATGGAAACTCATCAAGGAGAGAAGCAACCTGGAATTAAGGAGAAACTTCCTGGCAATTAGAACAATTAATCAGTGGAACAGCTTGCCACCAGAAGTGGTGAATGCTCCAACACTGGAAGTTTTTAAGAAGAGACTGGACAGCCATTTGTCTGAAATGGGATAGGGTTCCCAGCCTGAGCAGAGGGTTGGACTAGATGACCTCCAAGGTCCCTTCCAACTTTTTTATTATTATTATTATTATTATTATTATTATTATTATTATTATTATTATTATTATTACTATTACTATTACTACTACTATTATTATTATGATCATCATCACTACTACTACTACTACTACTACTATTATTATTATTACTATTATTATTATAAGCCTTAGCAGAAAAAGTAAAAACAGCTCAAGCCACAGGTGCTTGCCTGCAGCTGACAGGCAAGTGTGTTTAAATACAGGTAGTCCTCAACGTACGACCACAATTTCTGTTGCGAAGTGAGACAATTGTTAAGTGGATTTTGCCCCGTTTTAGGACCTTTCTTGCAACGATTGCTAAGTGAATCACTGCAGTTGTTAAGTTGGTAACACGGTCGTGAAATGAATCTGGCTTCCCCCCACTGACTTTGTTTGTCGGAAAGTCGCAAAAGGGGATCACGTGACACCCCTCCCGGGACACTGCGACCGTCATAAATATGAGTCAGTTGCCAAGCATCTGAATTTTGATCCCGTCACCCCTGGCGATGCTGCAACGGTTGCAAGTGTGAAAAACGGACGCAAGTCCCTTTTTTTTCAGTGCCGTTGTAATTTTGAACGGTCAATAAATGAATTGTTGTAAGCCGAGGACTACCTGTAAGTGCACCCCATTTAATTTATGGCGCTGGAAAGAAGCAAGCTTTGGAGTAGCGGGCACAGGACTTTGTAATTTGGCCTCCGCAAGCACATGACGGGCAATTCATGGGTTGCACAATAATGAAGATAATTAAGATTATTCCAAGTCAGGAAGGGATTTATTTCTCGCACCAATAAAGCCATTCACAGGCGAGGGAATCCTGCAAAGTTTGAGAGAGTTTTTTTTTTAATTCTTACTGCTTTTTGCACCACTGGTGGATCCGGAGGTTCTCCTAAATTATCTCCCTCTCTGAAACAGACACCATAAGGGCTGAAAAATCTGCCAAAGTCTGCGTCGCTTCGGTTCCATTTTTACCGTTGCTCCAAGCTTCAGAGAGCTTTGAAAAAGGGAGAGCCGCAAGCTTAATGAATCAATTAATTAAAGAGCTTAAAAGGCCAAGCAAATTATCTCCCAATGGTCTGGGCCAACGGGTGGAGCAGAGATGTAGGAAAAGAAACTCGCGTTGTTATCCTAAGCCCGCTTTGAAGCAATTTTGCAACACGGCAGGAAGCAGAATGTCGAAAGAGGATGTGGTTTTGCTTTCTGTACTTCTCGGGTGTCAACGCTGTATTCGAATTTCTTCACGGCTCTAGGATCTTTTGAACTTGGAAACCACTTCTTATAAGAAGCCGGCTGGTGTGCTTCGACATTTATACAGGCCCCAGAGGACTTATACAGGACTTAAAAGAAATATTAAACCGTCCCTGATGAAATCAAATCCCTGTAAAGATAATTAGCTTTAAAAAAAACACACACAAAAGCTCAGATCTAACACAAAGGAGAAGCAAATTGTAAGCGAAAGCTTCAGCATCAAAAATTAGCGGCTTCCCCATGGACTTTGCTTGTCAGAAGATCACTGCGACCGTCATAAATGTGAGCAGGTTGCCGAGCGTCTGAATTTTCATCACGTGATCCTGGGGATGCTACAGCGGTTGTAAGTATGAAACAGGGTCACGGGTCACCTTTTTTCGGTGCCGTTGTTAACTTCAAGCAGTCACTAAACTAGGGGTCTTCAAACTTGGCCCTTTTATGACTTGTGGACTTCAACTCCCAGAATTCCTCAGCCGGCTGAGGAATTCTGGGAGTTGAAGTCCACAAGTCATAAAAGGGCCAAGTTTGAAGACCTCCTGCGCTAAATAAATGTTCGTAAAGTTGAGGACAACCTCAAAGCCTCACGTTCAGTGCAGTAGGGCTCACAACTAGACAATAAAACGGTACCACAACATCTCAAACTCACAGCTTCGTAAACTGCCTTTGCGTGATGCTTCAGAGATCCTGCAAAGGCCACCGTCAGTTTACAGCTTGAATTTGCCATTCTGGTATCTATCAACGAAAAGGATAATCTACCTTACAGATCTACTATTTTATTTAAAAAAATAATAATCTAATGGCTCCTTAGAAACGAACATGTTTTTTTAGTGTGACAAATGCTTTTGCGCCCTGGGGGCTCTGTTCAACGCAATGAAACATCAACTCTGTTGCGCGGAGAAATGTATTAAATCTTTACATTGTCAGCTTTATTTAAGGCTGTGGCCCTTTTCATGCTTTTTTATGTACGCCACTGTTCTTTCAGGAAGGGGTAATGACAACCCTAACCTTCCACTGACAAGGAGCACTTGCGGAAGAAAAAGGAGGCTGATTTATTTGGGGAGAGAATTATTAGTATAAAAAAACTGCCTCTCATTAGCTGACAGCCTCTAGTTACTCTGGACTAAGGACAGGGCTGGGTTAGGAGCCTACAGGTAGTCCTCGACTTACGACGATTGAGTCCAACGTTTCTCAGGAATTCTGGGAGTTGAAGTCCAGGAGTCATAAAAGAGCCAAGGTTGCCTACCCCTGCCCTAGGCCTAGGCTGCTTTATGACTCGTGGACTTCAACTCCCAGAATTCCTGAGCCAGCCATGCTGAGGGGAAAGGGAGAGGTTTCCAAGCTGAGCCAGGCTGGCTGAGGAATTCTGGGAGTTGAAGTCCACGAGTTATGAGGGGGCCAAAGTTTCCCTCATGCTGGCTGAGGAATTCTGGGAGTTGAAGTCCACGAGTTATGAGGGGGCCAAAGTTTCCCTCATGCTGGCTCAGGAATTCTGGGAGTTGAAGTCCACGAGTCATGAGGGGGCCAAAGTTTCCCTCATGCTGGCTAAGGAATTCTGGGAGTTGAAGTCCAGGAGTCATAAAAGGGCCCAGGTTGCCTACCCCGATCTAGATGAATCAGACTGGCCTTAGCGTCTCATTTTTCTCCAATGTCAGCTAGCAGCCTCTATCCGCCTCTATCCGTAGATCTGGGCTAGAGACCCACCCCGACCCCACACAACAGTTGTGTGTTAAGTACTACCTGTCGTTTTGTATGCAACCGTCTTTGGGAAGTCTTTTCTGCGGAGAATCGCCTTCCAACCGCTTAGAGCCAGGTCAAGAAAAGTTACTGTGCTAAGTAAGGACTTTTTCCACCCCATCAAACACACACTCCCCAAATTTATAGACTCGTCAAGGGTTTTTCCTGCCTTAATTACAGAGTGTTTGTACAGCCTTTCCCCTATCTCCTCTGACTCATGCAGAGAGCTTCAACACCAGCAATTTCATTGGATATAAAAATATGCTATATTTTTTCTATCCTGCTCTATGGAGTGGAGAGTTGGTCTCGGACAGAAGGCCACCTGAAGAGACTAGAAGCATTTGAAATGTGGATTGACAGGCGTCTGTTACATAGAAGCTGGGCTGACAAGATCAGAAATGAGGAGGGGACAAGCCGCCTGGGAAAGCCAAGGGAAATCATCAAAACAATTAAAAAACGAAAGTTAGAATATTTCGGACATATGATGCGACACCCAGAAAAAATACGGCGTACTCCATTTAATTCTCCAGGGAAAGATGGAAGGCAAACGAGGTCCAGGCAGAAGAAGAAGAACATCATGGCTTCAAAATCTAAGGGACTGCTTTGGACAAAACTCAGCAGCACTTTTTTGTGCGGCTGCTGATAAAAACAGAATCGCCAACGTCCGATAATGGATAGGGCACAAGAAGAAGAGGTCCATATGGAATATATAACGGAAGGAGGAAGAAACGGGGGAAAACTCACTTAGCAACTGTCTTGCTCCATTGTGGTCATAAGTTAAGGACTATCTGTAAAACTTAGTTAGCCATTCTCCATCTTAGTCCGATCGGAGAACAGAGCTAAGAGCTGCAAAAGCCGGGATTGACCCTGTTTAATGAAGAGAAGGGGGTTGGACTAGATGACCTCCAAGGTCCCTTCCAACTTTACTATTATTATTATTATTATTATGGATCATCGCACAGTCAGCCAGATGTTCAGACTGGATTTGGCATTTTGTCTACCTATTGAGTCCTTACCAAGGGCCTGGGATAGGCAGATGTGGATGTTTGATGGTATTACAGATATCGTCGCAGAATGGAAGCGGTTCCTAGTAAGGCCGCCTTTTGCAATTGACTAGTGGGGAATTTGTCAATGCCGATGATGGTGTTCAAGTGGTGCTCCAGTTGTTTGGGGATTGCACCCAAGGCGCCTATTACTATTGGTACTACTCTTGCTTGCTTTTGCCACAGTCTTTCTATCATCATCATCATCATCATCATCATCATCATCACCATCACCATCATCATCACAAGTGACCTGCAATCTTTACTCCATTGTGGAGCTGCAGGCCAGATTACCTCAAGCCGCTGCAATCATAGGATAATTTATTTATGCATCAACTTTACAATCCCAGCTCAGCAAAGCCAGCTGCTCAGGTCTGGCCCAGAGGGCAACGTAGAACCGGCAAGGTGCAGGGAAGCAGAAGCCAAGCGAGCAGCTTTTATTTCAATTTCTCAATATTAACCATAAAGCCCCGACGGGGCCTGCAAGAAGTCCGATCGTCTGACCGTGTGATGCCAGAAGCGTGGCGCCAGGTAGATTTGGAAAGGGGGAGGCGGAAATATGGATTTGCTGAGCAGAAATTGGTAAGAGAACATTGCGTGCTCCGGCGGAACTTTAAGGCGGATTATGTCCAAGAGAGACTGAAAGAAACAAGCCGAAACAAAAAAATAAAGTACCCCGAGAAAGCCATAGCTGGACATTCGGGTAGCTTTAATTAAAACTAGATTTATACCCAGAAGTTGCTTTCCACTGTGAACTAAATCTGCCTTTTCCGTTCCTGGTTTTTTTTTTCTTTTGAAAATAAAAATCTGGGGTAAAAATCTAGTCCTTTGTTTGGTGACTGTTCGGAGTTACAACAGCGCTGAAAAAAGTGACTGACGACTATTTATTACACTTAGGACCCTTGGCCACGGGATTGAAATTCGGACGCTCGGCCACTGGCTCACGTTTACGACGGTCGCAGGGTGTCCCGGGGTCAGGTAATCCTCCTTTTGCCACAAGCAAAGTCAAGGGGGAAGCCAGACTCATTTAACAACCGTGTTCCGAACGTAACAGAAGCAGTGACTCGCTTAACAACTGCGGCATGAAAGTTCGTAAAATGGGGCAAGACCCACTTAACAACAGAAACGTTAGGCTCAATATGTGGCGCGCACGACCTGTATATTGAATTGGATGTTTCAAATGTTATTACTGGTTTGCTGTTTTTATTGGGGTTTTTTTTAATGTTTTTTTAAATTGCGGTTCATCGACCCGCCCACAGCGACACTTTTAATTGTAATATATTTCCTGAATCGTAAGATGCCCGGGGTCATGGGCGGAGATGAGAAATTGAACAAACAAATATATAAATAAAATGGAGTAGGGGGTTGCTGTCTCTACAAACAGGCATTTAATAATAATAATAAAGTTGGGAGGGATCTTGGAGGTCATCGAGTCCAACCCCCTGCTCAGGCAGGAAACCCTACACCATTTCGGACAAATGGCTGTCCAGTCTCTTCTTAAAAACTTCCAGTGTTGGAGCTTTCACCGCTTCTGGAGGCAGGTTGTTCCATTGGTTAATTGTTCTACCTGTCAGGAAGTTTCTCCTTAGTTCTAGGTTGCTTCTCTCCTTGATTAGATTCCATCCGTTGCTTCTTGTCCTGCCTTCAGGCGCTTACGAGAATAACTTGACTCCCTCTTCTTTGGGGCAGCCCCTGAGATATAGGATCACTGCTATCATGTCCCCCCTCGTCCTTCTCTTCATTAAACTAGACATACCCAATTCCAGCAGCCGTTCCTTATATGCTTTAGCCTCCAGTCCCCTAATCATCTTCGTTGCTCTTCTCTGTACTCTTTCTAGAGTCTCAACATCTTTTTTACATCGTGGTGACCAAAACTGGATGCCGTATTCCAAGTGTGGCCTTACCAAGGCCTTGTAAAGTGGTATTAATACTTCACGTGATCTTGATTCTATCCCTATCTATTCTATCAGAATAAAATGGAGGATGCCCAGTTGAGTTGTATGCTTTGGAGGAAAGGTCAATGGATGTAACGATCTATGATTCAGTTAACAACCAGTGATTCGCTTAGCAACCATGGCAGCTAAAAGATTGGAAAATCAGGTCTGACTCCCTTAGCTTTCATCTCGCTTAGTGACGGGAATTCTGGTCCCACAACAATCCCCCTGTGCCGATCACTAGCGGAGTAGGCCAGCCATTTAAAAACACTAAAAAGACACTAAAACGGCCCGATTTTGGAAGCAAAGAGGTGCTTCTTGCACCAGCAAAGTAGAGTAAACTGAACTTCGGAGACTGTTTTGCTGCTCTCCCCCTTCCAGAGTATTATATGGCCCCAGTAAAAGGAAAATAAAGCATGCCAACCATTAAGGGAACTGGTCGGACCAGTTTGGCATGGAAGAAGCACTGCCTCTCTTCTCCACCCTCCACTTCCTCGCTTTATAAGAGCAATAAAAGGCCTGCCAGAGAATAATAACTGATCAATACAGTCCATCCACCTACCTACCCGCCCAGGAAAAGCAAGATATTTGAAAAATTAGTTGCCATCCATCAATCACCCATGTTTCCTGGCTCCTCTTTTTCTACAATAGTCAGAAAAAAAAGTGGTGAACGAAGAGAGAAATGGCAGCAAGCGCACAAACACACAAAACATGCGGCACTTTATATGTGACACGCCGTACCTGGTGGGTATATAAAGGAGGCGGCGCTGCTAAACATGGGTTGAAAGCTATTTTTCCCTGTGAAGTTTACAAACATGGTTGGCCGCCTCAATCGGTCAGGCCCCCCAGCTCAGGATGGTGAATCCCAGGTGAATGTACTACAAAATCTTGAATCTCAGCTTTTTCAGAGAAAGAGAGAGAGAGGCAGGATATGAACTGTGATACCAATGGTGTCTGCTCAGTCTAAAAGTAGGGGACAACATTTCTGCAAAACAATTGCGTAAATTATGCTCTTCTTGCCTTGCCTTTCCCTTTTTCATTTATTTACTTCCTTTCCTTTCCCTTCTCTTTTCATCCATTCATTTCCTTTCCCTTCCCTTTTTCATGCATTTACTTTTCCTTTCCTCTTTTTCCTTCCCTTTCCCATCCATTTACTTTTCCTTTCCTTTCCTTTCCTTTCCTTTCCTTTCCTTTCTTTCTCCCTCCCTTCCATCCATCCATCGAAATGGATCGGTCATTTTGTTTAAATCAGGGACTGGTCATATCGCTAATCAATATCCTTATGAGATCCACCAGCCAGCTATGTACCGTGCCATATGCATTATTGTGTGTGTGTGTGTGTGTGTGTGTGTGTGTGTTTAGCACATGATTCAGAGATCCTCCAGAAAAAGAGGGGCTTTGCAATAAGACTATTTTGTTGCCCCTTTTCTCCCCCCCCCACCTCCCAATTTCACATTTTATAGGAAAACAGAATGGCTGGCGTTATAGGCCTTCTCCAGCAACTCCTTGGCACCTGTCAATCAACTGACCAGAGGAGGCGATGGAGCCAAGACCAAAAGGACAGCCAGGCCACCTCAGAAGTGAGGTTTTGGTGCAACTGTCAAGATCAAACAGAAAAGGGATCAAAGGCTTCGTGCCACACGGCAAGGCTTTGCCCACCAAGAAATTGCCCAACAAGGGAAGCACCGGCACAAACGTTTAGATGCATCAAAAGCATCCCGATAACCAAGCGAGTACGCCGGTTTTCCTTTGGGAAAAGAGTTTACGATAAAAAGAAAAGTTAGTGCGATTGTATAATAGAACAGGATTTCAGCAGCGTGTACACGTAAGTATTCCACCCAGGTGGAAGGAAAGAGTAAATCTCCTCTTCCTTTTCATTTGTAAGGAAGCTTGAATCAGCCAGTGTTAAACTAACACAGAGGGAGGAAGACTTTTACCCAAAACAAAAAAAGGTTGAGAATATTCTACCTGTACAGATAGTCCTCCATTTAGTGACCGTCCCAAGTTACAAAGGCATTAAAAGAAGGGACTTATGATCGTTTTTCACACAACCCTTGCACACGTGACCAAATTTTGGACGCTTGGCAAGTGACTCGTATTTACGACGGCCGCAGCATCCCGGGGTCACGTGATCCCTTTTTTGTGACCTTTGGACCAGCAAAGTCAATGGGAAAGCCGGATCCACTTCACACCCGCCTTCCTAACTTAACAAACCGCCGTGATTCCCTTAACGAGGGTTGCAAGGAAGTTCGTAACATACAGCAAAACTCGCTTAACGACTGCCTTGCTTAGCAACGGAAACATCGGGCTCAATTGTGGTTGTAAGCCGAGGACTATCTGTGTAGGAAGCGGGGGGGGAGAAGCCCCATTCTAGTCAGGAGACAAAAACACATTAAAATTCCAGTTCTTAAACTTGGGGCAGTTTTACCTGTGACAGCTGCACCGGATTGTGTGTTTCTGTTCCAGGCCTCGACAAATATAACTTGAAGCAAGCAAAGGAAAGGTTGGGTGGTGGTGGTGTTGTGTGTGTGGGGGGGGACACCCATTTCGAAGCCGTCACGACTAAATGTCAGCCAAATTTAGTTATTCTGAAGAAGCCAAGGAGAATTGCAAACGAGACGAGGGCGAAATGTTTCCTTTTAAATAGACGGGATGCTTCAAATCCGCAATTTTGCCTGAAAACCAGGAAGACCCAGAAAGTCCGGGACACCCCCAGCCCCAGAATTAACGAGAACAAAAACCGAACTTGAGATTTGGGGGGTGGGATGTTTTTTTGTTTTATTTTGCTTTTTCTCCCTCTGTTCCTTTTTTTTGTGTGTGACTCCCCTAACATAAGGGATGCTAGAGATATATTTAGGATGCTGTTGTACATGTCACACTTCCACGTTAGCCATTCTTTTTAGGCCTGGTTGCTAAGACACATGGTATAAGGAGAGGGGAACCCAGGCCCTAAGTTAACTGCGCATTCAGGCTGAGAAAAATGAGGAGGCTGAAGCTGGAAGCTCAAATCTTATGAAGAAAAGGTTGCAGGAATTGGGTACGTCTACTCTGGTGAAAAGAAGGACTGAGGGTGACAGGATAGCAGTGTCCCAAAATTTGAGGGGTTGCCACAAAGAAGGGGGGGTGTTTGTCAATCTATTCTCCAAAGGCAGGACAAGAAGCAACGGGTAGAAACTAATCAAGGAGAGAACTGGCCAAAAACTAAGGAGAAATGTCCTGACAGTGAGAATTGATCAGTGGAACGGCTTGCCACCAGACGTTGCGGCTGCTCCATCACTGGGGGCTTTTAGGAAGAAACTGGACCTGTCTGGAATGGCATAAGGCCGGGGTCTTCAAGCTTGGCCCTTTTATGACTTGTGGACTTCAACTCCCAGAATTCCTCAGCCAGTTCGATCCTGATCGGCTCAAGGTTGACTCGGCCTTCCATCCTTCCGAGGTTGGTAAAACGAGGACCCAGATTGTTTGGGGGGGGGGCAACAGGCTGACTCTGCAAACCGCTTAGAGAGGGCTGTAAAGCTGCGTGAAGCGGCATATAAGTCCAACTGCTTATTGCCTTTCCCTCCCTTCCTTCCCAGTGGTTAGCGTGCAATATTGCAGGCTGACTCTGCCGACTGCCAGCAGTTCGATCCCGACCGGCTCAAAGTTGACTCTCAGCCTTCCGTCCTTCCGAGGTCGGTAAAATGAGGAGCCAGCTTGTTGGGGGGCAAAATGCTGACCCAATAAACCGCTTAGAAAGGGCTGTAAAGCACTGTGGAGCGGTATATAAGTCTAAGTGCAACAACTGCAGTGATTTGGTTAACGGTGGGAGAAAAGGTCATAAAAAAAATAATAATAAAATTGGGTGTTTTGCTTAGCAACGGAACGTCTAGGCACCATCCTGCAGCTGGTGTTTTCCAATCACTACCACCCCCACCACAGTACTTATCTCTGGCCACCTTTCCCCTGTAATCTGCTGAGTGCATTAAAAGGGTAAGAACCAGGAAAAGCACATCCCTGTCTTGTCCTGCATTATCATCTATCTTTTTTTCCTCTCCTTTAAAATCACCAACAACTGAGAATCCCGCAGGGCTTAATAGAGCAAAGACATATTCTTGGCTGCCCCGTCCGAGTTCTTCAGGACAAACCTTATTATTCTCTTGCAGGTAATGATCAATGCTTGGTGCCTGTGTACTGTTTAATTCCCCCAATCAAATATTGATTATTACGCACGCGCTGTCTTTCTTCCAAGTGGTATCCCCAAAAGCCAGTGCATAAATCCGAATCTTGCTAACCTCTTAACGGCCACGAAATAAAATTACATTAGCAGAGCAGACTTGAGAGAACGCCAATAAAAATTGCCTTGTGGCTTAACGGCAACTCCTGGCTCCCCAAATTTCTGTCTCGAAAAATCACACAAACTAAATTTCAAACAGCAGGAGAACCAGAGCAAAATGGATCAAATGTTTTAGAACATTTCGAGTGGGAGGCAATTCGTTTATAACCCGATCTTCCATATAAACGTGTTTTTTTTTCATTTATTATAGGCAACAACCCTGTGAGGTAGATGAACTTGGGGAACTTGGATCCCACATCATGGCAGCTCAGCTGTTCTCAACTTCATGCCTGGTGAATGAACACAACGCCCAGAATCTCCATGCTGGCTGGTCATTTGAGGAGTTTTAGTCCCCTCCTCCAACATCTGGATGAATCACCACCAGGAAAAGCATCCTCACCTAATTGTGAGGTTTTTGACGGCTACGTCATACAGACAAGATATATACCCTTGCACAAAGCCGTAGTGTTAGTTTAAAAAAGCATGCTCTACAAACCTAACATCATTGTAAGAGGGGGTTTCTGACTTAGTGTGCTGTAAGAGAACACAAGCTATGATTTTATTAAAGAAAGCCACATCTAAAGCAGGATAGACAAATATACAGTATTTGCAGCGTTGACACAAGCTTCAATAAGGATAAGCAACTGGAGCACCACTTCGACACCACAGGCATTGACAAATTCATCACTGGTCAATTGCAAGAGGCAGCTTGCCTGGGAACAGCTTACATCCTGCGAGGGATTCCTGCAACACCATCAAACATCCACATCTGCCTCTCCCAGGTCCTTGGCAAGGACTCAACAGGCAGATAAAAATGCCAAATCCAGTCTGAACATCTGGCTGTGCAATGGACCCAAAATTAAACCTTTCCGATGGTTCACGTCTAGGGAGATCCTCTCAGCCATCCAGGTCATGGGTGGTCCCAAAGGCGCTTTTTCATGAGGTAACGGGACTTCCTTTTTTCTATTTGACCGTTTGTGATATCAAATTGAGGACCAACCTGAATTTCTTGATTCCTGGTCAGTGGAGTGAGATGGAGAATTCCTTTTAATTAGAGCACAACAAGCTTTGAAATTCCGGGACTATTTCCATTTGGTACCAATTTGTGAATGGCCCCTAACATTTCGTATCTTCTACCAGACTAACTCAAACAGTGTAAACCATGTCATGGAGTGCTACCCGCCGAAAGACAACACAAAACCCAACAACAGCCAGTGGGGTCACTGGCAGGATTAAGACAACTTGGTTTTCTAAAAGGAGGGGGGGGGAGGCAATTTTGAGCTTACAGCCACAACCTGCTTTGTCTCCAGAGCACTTGCATTTTCGTTTTTTTTCCCCTACAGACCCACCTGGGACAATCCGCAAATCAATTGCCCCTATAACGCAGCAACTCGAGAGATTGCGGAAGCTGCGTAGAGCAACCCACAAAAACAGGAAGCCAATGGAGAGAGAGAGAGACACACACACACACACACACTTGTGTGCAGGGAATGAAGGAGGAAAGAAAAGGGTAGGAAGGCAGCCTTTCTGCTCGGATTTCAGCTAACGCTGGGTCTGTGGGCAGCCAAGAAAGATGTGGAGGAGGAGGAAAGGGCGCAATGGATCCAGAGGATTTTCTGCTTGCAGGCAGCACCAAGAGGAAGCAACGGTGGGCCTATTCTGAGGATCTGAGTACCTGCAACAATTTACTCAGCTCCCTTGGGAGAAGAAATTCGTGATGGGAGCAAATTACCTTTTAGAACCATCTGACGATCCATCGTATCTACCAGGACTCGCCAACTGACTCTCCTGATCTCGTTTTTATAAATCTCCAGCTTTTTATCAGGCTTGTTCAAGATGGAAGTTGTCCCCTAATAAAACTCTCACTGGGGGAGAGCGGGTCTGCATGCATTTGTCAATTGTCCTCCATAGAATTCAGACTTCCGTGCATCAATCTATCCCCAAATCTGTCTTGAAAAGATCACAGTGAAGGAGGTGAGAAATGAACCTTTGGTTCCTTCTCACCCCAAGTCCCAGCGTACTATGTACTATATTGGCATTTCTCGGGAACGTTTAAGAGGTGTGGACTTCAACTCCCAGAATTCCCCAGCCCAAAATTCCCAAGCTTGAGAAACACAGTACTGCACCATTCTGCCTCCCCTAATCCCAAATCTTAATGAAGATCTCGGTTCTATCCACACACACCTAAGTAAGAAAGCTAAAAACGGTGGTAAATGGCACTGGATTAAAAAGCATCATTCCTATTTGTATTTTTTACCCTTCTATTCTTTTGGCATGTCTTCTTCCTGTCTGCATTCCGTCTTTAAAATGCTTCATTTAAAAAACTACGGTAAGGAAAGTCAGCAAGGGGCAATTCCTACAGGTATGTGATTTATAGGCTGGCTTTTTAATCCAATGTTTTGTGAAACAGCTGAGAAGCAACAAGTGCTCACGCAAGCAAAACCTTCCTGGGGTTGACCTGACGCACGACAGCGACGGTGGCTTATTCTGGTCTTGCTTTGGAACGTTATACAAACCCGGCCACTGTGGTTTGTAAACCATTGTTTTTGGCTCAAGCAAGGCACGAGCTCAGACACAGGGGGCTCTCCTTGACAAACCCTGGCAAAACAAACTATTTATTAGCTTAATTTGGAATCCTGGCTACTCTTACAACCCCTGTCCTTCGGCTGAAAGGAGAAGGAGGATACAATTTTGTCTGAACACTGTACCAGGTATGGATTCCACGTGGAGTATTTTCGGTTTCTGAAGCGTGCTATTCACAAAGCAAGTGTTATTGCCTTTAGAGTAGACCCCAGCAGCAGGTTGGCGTTTCCAGTTTCTATCATGCACTGGGATGGGGGTCAAGATAGGTCAAACCTGCCCTTGGTGAAAATTTACAACTTCTGTCTATTAAAAAGGTACCTGCCCAGGTGGTGCTCCTTCCACTGGGATGTTTAGCCTCTTCTGTCCTAGTCCATAGTTTTTAGGGATCGCAGCCTTGGATTCGAGGGCCCATTTGCTTCGTTTCAGGCAGACTTCGGCTGAATTTTGAAGCCCTGTGAGAAATCCGCCTAGCTCTCCAAACGGTTTCGCCACCTCACCTTCTTTTAACTTCCTGCACTCTCTTTATATGGAAGTAGAGTCTACACAGCCTGCCACAGCATCCACCCCATACCACATGAAAGTAAAATGAAGAGATTGCTCAATGTAACCCGTACACCAGATGCAAGATTACACACATGCGTGAACAGGCAGTTCCGGGTTTTGGATCCTTTTTAGTCCAGTTCCTCAACTGCCTTCTCCCTTGAATGAGCAAATAATCCACCCAATGTATACCTTGAAAAGGTGAAGGAATCGTCTAACGCAGAGGTGTCCAACCTTGGCAGACTTGTGGACTTCACTTCCCAGAATTCCCCAGCCAGCCATGCTTTTTACCATCATGCTGGCTGGGGAATTCTGGGCGTTGAAGTCCACAAGTTTAAAAGTTGCCAAGGGTGGGCAGTGCTGTTCTAACACAACTCTTTTCTGTGACAGACCCAAGAAATGACAACTAAGCAGCTTTCTAATGCTTTAGCTCACATCTCCCACAATCCGTCGCAACCAGCCATGCTAGCTTGGACTGGTAGGAATTGAAACACAGCTTCCCAGCCTGCTTACTCCTCTAGAGAGAAAATAAATAAGAGAGGGAGATATCTACCAATTACCTTCCACTGCATCTTCCTTGGATTCAAGAACCTTTATCTCATACCTTCTGCGTCCTAGTTGCTCACCAAGGCACCCTGCAAAGCTATGTTTGCTACATGCCACATCCTAAGCAGGTGCGAGGGCAAAGAAATTCACGCAAAGGATTTATCCCCAGGGAAATCACCCTGCTATTTACAAACAGTTCCCTCTCCAAGGAGGCTCCTTTAAAAGCCCACCAAATCACCTTTGGGAAGAGAACCTTCAGCCTGGATCCTGGCATCCAAGACCTTGGCACAATTCCATCCTCGGGGCGTCCCAGTCCTCCAGATGTTTTGCCAGCCTTGCTCTGTGCCGGATTCAAACGGGCAGACATTTTGGAGGGGGAAAGAGACTCTTCCACCCACCCAAAAATCAGAAAAGCAGCAGAACCAGTTTAAAAGGAAAAAGAAAGCAACCATCTTCCTTCCCTTGGCATCCGTTCACAAAGGGGATCCTTTTCATGTGGCACCGAGGGGCGAAGCCCAGGAGCCCCCTCTCGCCCCACGAGTCAAACACACAAATTCAGAAAGCCCGGTGGTGCGAGGGTGGGCAAAGTTGCCCCTTGCCCATTTTCCCCTCTGGATCACCCCAAACACAGCAGAGCTGGACAGCACTCTGCCTCAATGCCTCAATGCCAGCAGGCAGACAGGCCTTCCTCTCCATGTCCTTTGCAAAGAGGGGGAAGCTGGGGGGGGGGGCTCACAGCAAAGAGGGCGACCCCAGAATCACAGCTTCATCCCCTCTTCCTTAGAATAGATCCCCCCTCTCCCCAAATCTTTCTCCACACCAGGGCTGCCACCTGCAATGGGCCTGCTCCTTCCAGCTCCAGCAACAGCAGGATTGGGTGGGATGGGGGGGATCCCAGCCCCCCTTTCTCCTCCACCCCCCCACCAGCATGGCAGGAAGATTAAAGGGAGGGAGGCATTTATTCTCCCCCCCCAGCTTAGGTGGGGCAGAGGTTTCAAGCCACACAGGGGCAACCCAGGCTCAGCTCTTGCACAGGCCTCCAATTCCCCCAAAGACCCCCCTGGAATTGCTTCCAGCCCTCCCCCCCCCGTCTCAATGCCGACCCCTCCCCCGTCTTTACCTGCTCCAGGTTCTCCGTCACGGTGGGCAGGGGGCTGCGGCCGCTGTTCGACATGGCTCCCCTTGGCAAAGGCCTGAGGGGGGGTCCCCCCGGCTGCTCAGCGCCTCCCCCTCTTCCTGCTCCTTGACCCAGCTGGAAGAGGTCGGGGTCCTCCTCCTCCTCTTCTCCTCCTCCTCCTCCTCCTCCTCAGGGCGAGGGGGGCGGCCAGGCCACCAGCATGGGGGACGGGGGCTCACTGGGCGGTCGGAAGGCACGACCACCGACGAGGCATAAGGCTCCCCTCCTAAGCCGGCCTGGGGTGCAGGGTGCCCGGCTTGCCGAATCACGCGAGGCCGGGGATGAGGCGCTAGAGACCAGGCCGCGTCGGAAGAAAAAACCCCGCTGGCGACCCCCCGCCGTCTGAGGCGCCTCTCGGGCCGGCTGGACGCGGCCAAGCCCCGCCGCGCCCTCCTCCGCTGGGCTCGGGCCACCGTCTTCCCTCCGCCGCCGGTGCCAGGACGCCACTTACCGCCCCTCGGATTCACACAGCGGCGGCTCCCAATATGGCCGCCTCTGCCGGGCTTCGGCAACTTCCGCCAAGCGCTCGGAAACAGCCGAGCGGCGACCCACGGCCGCAGCGGCGGCGACGCCGCCGGGGACGCTTCCCACGGTTGGCGGAAAAAGCCGAAGAGGCTGGCGGCGCGCTGATTGGCTGAGGGAAAAGAAGAAGAAGAAAAAAAAAAAAAGACGAGGACGGCAGGTGGGAAAAAAAATAGAAGGGAAGGGAGGGGGGAGGAGAAAGGGGCGGGGCGAAGCTGTGGATTGCTTTGCGATTGGACAGAAAGTCAAGGGGAAAAAAAAAGAAGACGGGAAAATAAATAAATAAAGCGCTTCCGGAAATCAATGGCCACGGTAGTTTTTTTTTTTTTTTTAAAGGGGGCGGGGAAAGCGTTCGGTTGTAGTCGGAAATACCCGAAACCGCTTTGAGACGAAAATAGCCGAACGGGCTCGGAATTTACGGAAAGAGGCGAAGTGGGTGAAGTTTGTTTTTTTTTTCTTTTCTCCCTGTAGGTGTCCCTGATCGGATAATGATCCATTCAGACGTGTCGATGTTTAAATTCTTTTTGGGGGTTTTTTTTCATACCGTACCTGATTTATTAACATTGAATTGTTTAATGACTGCGTCCTGTTTTTCCGCCTGGAAAATTAGCCTCTGCGAGAAGGTGGGTAAAGAGGCCTATTAACTGAATTTGGAATTTGGATTGAATTTGATCCCTCTTTTTGCTTTGAGCTGAATCATTTTAAGGGCATCTTATTCGGTTTATCCATATACAGCAGTGTTTCTCAACCTTGACAATTTTAAGGCATGTGGACTTCAACTCCCAGAATTCCACAGCCAGCATTGCTGGCTGTGGAATTCTGGGAGTTGAAGTCCACATGCCTTAAAATTGTCAAGGTTGAGAAACACTGATATACAGTGCCAGAGTTGGGCTGCCATACCCTGCGTGACCACTAGAGGGATGAAGAGTTTGTTTATTTTTCCGTGGGTTTTTGCTGCCCTCTAGTGGTGCAATCTAGAGCGGATAGCTCTGATTTTCAGCTTTGCATCCATTGATTTCTCAAGCAATTTTACAGCCTGATGATGCAAATAATAGCAATCTACCTCAGGGGTTTTTTTTAAACCCCGGCACCCTTAAGATGTGTGGACTTCCACTCCCAGAATTCCCCCAGCCAGGTAAAGATTTGTGAACCTTTCTGCACTGCCTATCTCAACTAAGTGACTCTGGGCAGTCTACAATAAAAACAATTCAGACACTTGGCACCATTATACAGGCAGCCCTTGACTTACAACAGTTTGTTTAGTGACCGTTCCAAGTTATGACGGCATTAAAAAAATGACTTATGACCATTTTCACACTTTACGACCGTTGCAGCATCCCCATGATCACGTGATCAAAATTCAGACGCTTGGCAACTGACTCCTATTTATGACGGTCGCAGCGACCCCCTGGGGTCACGTGATCCCCTTTTGAGACCTTCTGATAAGCAAACTCAATGGGGGAAGCCAGATTCACTTAACAGCCGTGTTACTAATTTAATAACCGCAGCAATTCACTTAACAACTGACAAGGAAGGTCATGGGACACAACTCACTTAACATATGTCTCCATTAGCAACGGAAAATTTGGGCTCAATTGTGGTCGTAAGTCGAGGACTACCTGTATTGCCCCCCTTCCTCCTGTCTTGAGATTGCAGTACCACATTGAGCCACCAGGGGCAGCATTCATCTTAAATTCCATTACATTGCCAGAGTTTGCTCCTTGAGCTTTTAGTACCTGAAGTATGGCAGGTTCAATGGGTTAAATAGAGCTGCATGTAATCCAGAGCTCTTCAAACTCGGCCCTTTTATGACTTGTGGACTTCAACTCCCAGAATTCCTCAGCCAAGTTTGAAGACCCCTGGTGGATGGGGATGGCCTAGCTGAGGAATTCTGGGAGATGAAGTCTACAAGTCATAAAAGGGCTGAGTTTGAAGACCCCTAATGTAATCTATAGCAATTTTCCATATTGAGATTGCAATACCACATTAAGCCACCAGAGAGCAATATCACTTAGACAATAGATATAGAAGAATCCTTATACAACGTTGCCGTTTTTCCCCATAGAGGCTGCAATTTTTCACTGTGCCATCAGGTGGCGGTATTTCCTACAGATCCCATTATAAGAGTGTAATATTATGACAAGAGTTGGAAGGGACCTTGGGGGTCTTCCAGTCCAACCCCCTGCCCAAGCAGGAGACCCAATGCCAGGGGTCTTCAGACTTGGCAACTTTAAGACTTGTGGACTTCAACTCCCAGAATTCCTCAGCCAATTTTGGGAGGCAAGCCGTTCCACTGATTAATTGTTCTCGCTGTCAGGAAAGATATTGTCCTATTTTCCATCTTGACCTTGCAATACCACATTCAGCCACGAGGGGGTTTCAGGCTTCCAAAGCGTTTTTGGGTTTTATTAATCAGCCAATGCTCCAAGTTTCTAGTTCTCATGGCATCTTTCAAGCAAGACTTGTAAAGCAGGAGATCCACCAAGGCCACGCATTAGCAGAAGAAATTGAAGACTTGTTTGCAAAATGTGATGCTTCCATTTTATTCTTTTATTCTTGTGCTCAGCATTTCCATCAAGTTAATTAATGACCGCTCTGCCCCCATCTGTCTAAATATAGCAATGTTGATGTACAAGAAAAGTGAAACTTACCATTTGGCAAGAAATTTATTAGGATCAAGGGGAAAAAAAACAACCCACAGAAACTGAACTAACAATTACACACAAAGCTGACCCATGAAAAATATAAAAAGAGAGAATGAGATAGAGAGAAAGAGAATGAGCGAGAATACGAGAATGAGAGAGAAAAGAATGAGAAAGAATGAGAGAAAGAGAGAAAAGAAAGAGAGAATAAGAGAAAGAATGAGAGAAAAAGAATGAGAGAATAAGAGAGAAAATGAGAGAGAAAAGAATGAGAAAGAGAAAGAATGAGAATGAGACAGAGAAAGGAAAGAGAGAATAAGAGAGAATGAGAATGAGAGAGAAAAAGAATGAGAGAAAATGAGAGAAAAGAATGAGAGAATAAGAGAAAGAATGAGACAGAGAAAGAAGGAAAGAGAGAATAAGAAAGAATGGGAGAGAGAGAGAATAAGAGAGAGAAAGTAAGAATGAAAGAAAGAGACTGAGAGAGAAAAAAAAAACACACAGAGAGAGAGAGAGAGAGAGAGAGAGAGAGAGAGAGAGAGAGAGAGAGAGAGAGAGAATACCTCATGGGTCACTAACCAGAAGGCCTAATAATAAAAGAACAATTCTTGATATACTGCATTTTGAAAAAGCCTCTCAATTTTTTAAAATGATTTTTTTTTAATCGCTCATTCCATCCATTTTTTCTCTCTCTGGGAATTGCTGATGGAGACAAAAAAGCTGAAGAATCTGTCCAAATAAATAAAGAGGAAGATTTACAACTGGGGTGAAGGGGGAGGGCTCCCATTGGCCAGAAGTGACATCATGGTTTCATCCCCCTTGGGGGGCAAAGAAGCTGAAGGGGGGGGTTATATGTGTGCAGAGATAGGCCAGCTGGGGATGAATCCACCAGGGAGTTTGGCACAAACGCACGGCACGCCGTAGGCCATGTTCGAGCAGCTTTGTTACCCAGTGCCCAAGAACCATCTGTGGATAAAAATGCCCACGTGGGTATCTCGAAGATGCTAAATGAAAAAAAGTGCCGTTGTTTTAATGGAGAGCTTGGCATTGCGTGCCTTGGAGAGCCTGAAAATGTGACAACGACAACAACACAAAGTCAACCCTTAGCAACAAGCTGTCCTTGCGTACACAGAGGGAATTTGGTCTTTCAAGCAAGGCGAAAACTTAGGAAGAACGGTTGCAGGAACTGGGGACCTTCAATCTAACGAAGAGAAGGACCAGGGGTGACCTGACAGCTGTCTTCCAATATTTGAAGGGCTGCCCCAAAGAAGAGTTGGGGGTCAAGCTATTCTCCAAAGCACCAGAAGGCAGGACAAGAAGCAACGGATGGAAATTAATCAAGGAGAGAAGCAACCTGGAACTAAGGAGAAACTTCATGACAGTGAGAACCATTAACCAGTGGAACTGCCTGCCTCCAGAAGTTGTGGATACTCCATCACTGGAGGTATCCATTTGTCCAGAATGGAATAGGGTCTCCTGCACGCGCAGGGGGTTGGACTAGAAGACCTCCAAGGTCCCTCCAATATAGAATATTCTATATTCTAACTACATTCATCAGGATAGGTTTGAATCTTGTTTATTAGGGAGGAAAAATGAAACTGGGTGTACTTTCTCCCTGAAACTATGGGGAAGAGACAGAGTAACCACAGTGCTCACTCACTCTACGGAGTAAGCCAAATCGAGATTTCGTTCATTTGTTTGTGCTTTGTGGACTTAACTTTGAAAAACACCTTGGATTAGGATAAAATGTTTTACCTAGGCCTGCCTTGTTCCCACCAGGGTCACCCTGAAGCCTCTGAACACAATTCAAGCTTCCTATGGCATCCTAGCCAGCGTGGTAGACTACTGGGGACTATGGAGGCTCTCTTTCTAATTACCTACCGACCAGAGATCAACGCCCCGTGAAATTCTGGGCCTTTCGAACAAGCGTCTCTAAATAACCTAGAAGCAAAGTGGAAAACTTTTCTCTCCTCTATCACACAATCCACAAGCGCGCGTGTCTCATTAAATTCTGGCTGTTCGTTTTTGCTGCCTTAAGCTTGCTCTGCCCCAGGCAAATAAAAATAAAACTTGATTTATTTTCGATGATGTGGGATGAGGGTCTGTCTTAGAAAGTCATTCAGGATTCGCAGGAATGTAAACCCAGATAAAAGCAAAGTGCAGGGAATTCAACCTGTTGTTGTTAAAGGCGAGTTAGGCAACCCAACCGTGGCGAAATTGATTTCAAGTCGGTTTCAGCCAAGCTTGTTTTAGCCACCACGACAAAGAATGGTGAACTCTCAAAACAAGACAAGACTGGCATCTAAAGGGGATTTTGCAGGTTCACCCTACATTCAGCACCGGCTCCCGAAACCTGTTTGGCATTTGAGCATAAGTGTGTGTTTGCACATTGCAAGGTAAACAACCACCCCATCCATGCACGTGGCTCAACGGGTTTTTGTGCAACGAGGGGATTATTAGAGGCAAAACCCGCATCGCCCGGGGCACCCAGCTCCTCCTTCCACGGGCTACGGTGAGGGTGTTGGGTGTGAAAAGGACGAGATTACATTGGTTGCAGATCGATTGATCCCATCGCTGAGATTGCTCACCCACAGGAATTTTCTAAAAAGCCTCCAGATGGAGACTTGGCCAATTTTAGAGCGGTTCTTAAAAACGAGGCATAAATATGCACATTTAAGTATCTTCCGTCGTCGGGCACCTGCCAGAGAAAGCGGAGAGGTGTCGGGAACAAGGAGGCCGATGGTGCTGGAAACTGGCAGATCCACGTTTCCCATCTGGGGGCAGAAGATATCCAGGAGGCTCCACTGTGGGTGAAAGGGGGTGCCCCTTCCTCTTTGGGGGGGGGCTGACAAATGAGGAAGTTAAGCCGGCTGTGTTTTGGTTAATCCAGCCCTGATGGCTATCTGTTTAAAAAAAGGGGTCCAGAGAGGTGGGGAGGGCTGACAACTTTTGGACAGCGGATGTCTGGATGATGGGTGGTTCCACAACACACGTTCAAGCCAAAGCCTGGGAGAAGAAAAGCGCATGGCTAGAAGGGAATAGCGTGGATAGATGGAGGATGCTGGGTCCCGCACTGCTTTGCCCATCTTCAGTGGGGTGTGGAAGGGCTGGAAAAATAGAGAAAAGTTTGGCAAAAGGAAGGAAGGAAGGAAGGAAAAGAGATGAGGGAGGAAGGAAAGGAAAGACAGAAAAAAGAAGAAAAAAGAAGAAAAGAAAGAAAGGATGGAAAAGAGATGAGGGCGGAAGAAAGGAAGGAAGATGAGAAAGGAAGGAAAAGAGAAAAAGGAAGGAAGGAAGGAAGAAAAAAGAAGAAAGAATAAAGAAAGAAAGGATGGATGGATGGATGGAAAAGAGACGAGGGAGGAAGAAAGGAAAGAAGGAAGGAAGGCAGGGAGATGAGGGAAGGAGGAAGGAAGGAAGGGAAAGAAAAAAGAAAGAAGGAAGAAAGAAAGAAAGAAAGAAAGAAAGGATGGATGGAAAAGAGACAAGGGAGGAAGAAAGGAAAGAAGGAAGGAAGGAAGATGGGTGGAAGGAAAAGAGATGAGGGAGGGAGGGAGGAAGGAAGGAAGGGAAAGAAAGAAAGAAAGAAAGAGGAAGAATGGATGGATGGATGGAAGGAAAAGAGACAAAGGAGGAAGGAAGGAAGGAAGGAAGGAAGGAAGGAAGGAAGAATGCAGAAGAAATAAATCAGGGTTTGATATTCCCTGTCTAAGCCAGAGTCACAAATCCATTCACTGACCAAACCAGAGAAGCAGCTTCTTCTTGCAACCCGTAATTAAACGATGGAATTTGTAGTCACAGGATGTGGGAGGGCTGGTGGTGGTGGGGATGGTTTCAGGACAGAATGACCAAATTAGTTCACCCAGCGCTCGCTACATTTTGCCCTGAGCAGAGCTAATAGCCAACCGAGGCTAGGTGGAGCCTCCAACGGCTAAGGCAGTCTACCTTCTTCCCTGCCGCTCATGGGTTCTCTCGCAATGGCGACTGGGCCTCTATGCCAGGATTAGGCCGGGGTTAGCACCCAGCTGATGGCCTCCCTCGCTGGGCAAAGGGCCAGGAGGCTTTTGGCTAACCCAGATTCTCAGCTCCAGGCTGCCAAGGGTGAGCACACTGGGCTGGGCAGAGAGCAGTGTGTGTGTGTGTGTGTGAGAGAGAGAGAGAGAGAGACAAGTGCACGACACACGCCCAAGATGACACACACACACCATTCCAATGACCAATGTATAGACTCACCCTGTTGTGGGTGGCTGGAGTTGAGTCACATTGCAAATTTGATCTGAGGGTGAGCGGATGCAAAATTCCCCCCCCCCACTCCAGCCTCAGACAAAGGAAAAACAGAGAGGGCAGATGGGGGAAAAAATACACAATGTGTGTGTGTGTGTGTGTGTTGCACATTTCCCCCGTTTCTCCATTCCCCCCCCCTTCTTGTGATATATAAAAACTTCAGCCTGGGAATACAAGCTATCAAAATGCATCCAGTTTAGACCTTTTGACTGCTTTAAGTCCAGGGAATCCTCAACTTACGACCGCAATTGGGCCCAAAGTTTCCATCGCTAAGCGAGACGGTTGTTAAGTGAGTTTTGCTCCCATTTCCCCACTTTTCTTGCCACAGCGGTTAAGCCAATCACGGCGGCTGTTACGTTAGCCACACGGTCGTTAAATGAATCTGGCTTCCCCCGTTCTTGTCAGAAGGTCGCAAAAGGGGATCACCTGACCCCAGGGACGCTGCAACCGTCATAAGTACATGCCAGTTGCCAAGCCTCTGAATTTTGATCACGTGACCCTGGAGGATGCTGCAGCGGTCGTAAGTATAAAAAACGGTGTTAAGTCACTTTTTGCAGTGCACTTGTAATTTCAAATGGTCACTAAATGAACTGTTGTAAGTTGAGGACTACAATTGAGGCCCAATTTATGCACGGAGGGAATCGAACACTCCCTTCCAGCCCAATGGTGGA
Organism: Protobothrops mucrosquamatus; assembly: GCF_001527695.2. Classification (NCBI taxonomy): domain Eukaryota; kingdom Metazoa; phylum Chordata; class Lepidosauria; order Squamata; family Viperidae; genus Protobothrops; species Protobothrops mucrosquamatus. The sequence continues at coordinate 35,211 of NW_015389333.1, forward strand.
AAGGGCCTTGCCACCTGGAAAGCTAGAAGGCCCAATGCTTTGTCTTGAAGCACTAGCTTTCTGCGTGCAGATTCAAAAACATTGCCTGAAATTGCTGTTTGGGAAAACCAGACCCCAGGGGAAAAAAAAATGCCGCCCCAATTCTTTTCCCTATCCCACTTATTCTTATAATCATTTATTACGCCTGATAAGGAGTACGTCATAAAATATGAATATCAAGATATCCAACTGTTGTACCAAAATTAAGACAAGTGTCTGTTCTTTTTTTGCGCTATTGGTGATATTTATAGTGATTACCTTTGAGGATTATCATTGATGTTGAATTAAATACCACGTTAATATTGAATTAAATATCGAATAAATATCAAGACACCCAACTATGGTTAAAAAACGTAGGGCAAGCATCCCGCTCCTTCGTTCCTCCTTTGCACTCATCCCTGATATTTATAAGGGTTAACTTCGATGATTATCATTAATATTTAACTCAGTATCAACTTTACTTATTTATAAAATGTATTGGCCATCCACCTCACCACAGAATTAAAATATCAAATTTATATCCAATGAAGTATCAAATCGATTCAGTATTACGTGGGATCAATAATCATCGCTGTCTTGAGTTAACGATCAAATGGCAGGATTGATTGATGATTGATTGACTAACCCAATTTATACGGCCGCCCCTCTCCCCCAAGGGGACTCTGGGTGGCGTATAAAAAAATACGATACCATCTAAAATTATTATTGTTATTGTTGTTATCATATTCTTTTGTTGTTGTTGTTGATAATGATGATGATGATGATGATGATGATGATAATAATAATAATAATAATAATAATAATAATAATAATAATAATAATAATAATAATAATAATAATATATCCCAGGTCCTTGGGAAGGACTCGATAGACAAAAATGCCAAATCCAGTCTGAACATCTGGCTGACTGCGCGATGATGATGATGATGATGATGATGATGATGATTAATAATAATAATAATAATACATCCCAGGTCCTTGGGAAGAGCTCCATAGGTAGACAAAAATGCCAAATCCAGTCTGAATATCTGGCTGACTGTGTGATGATCAATAATAATAATAATAATAATAATAATAATAATAATAATAATAATAATAATAATAATAACAACAACAACAATAACAACAATAATAATATATCCCAGGTCCTTGGGAAGGACTCGATAGGTAGACAAAAATGCCAAATCCAGTCTGAACATCTGGCTGACTGTGCGATGATAAATAATAATAATAATAATAATAATAATAATAATAATAATAATAATAATAATAATAATAATAATAATAACAATAATAATAATAATAATAATAATAATATAGGATTTTTTAAAAATCCAATGGAAAAAAGTAGGCTGCATTAATGAGCGTGCATTGCAGTTCCCCTTTCTCGGGGGGCAAGCTGGAAAATTGCCCGGCGCCCCCCCCTTTTCCCCCCCCCCCCTGCAAGGGGGTCTCCCCGCGCCGCCTGCTTCCCGGTGAATGGAACCACCTGCCGGGTCACGTGTCGCCCCGTGACGTCACCTTCCCCGGGAGAACCGGGCCGCCTTCTGATTGGCGGACGATGAGGTCACCCTGCCAGCCTTCCCCGGCTCCCTCCTCCTCCCCCCCCGCCCTGCTTTCCCCAGCCCGCCCCGAGCAGGAGAAAAAGAAAAACACACACAAGCACACAGACACACACACACACACAGCAAAACACAACCTCACAGCAAGCCGGGGCGGCCGGGGGGGTGGAGGCGGAGGGGGAGCAGGGGGGACCCCGGGATCCCCGCCTTGGAAAGCCGCACAGGTGCGGCGCCCAGGTAGCTGGCCAGGTAGCCCGGCGTCCAGGAGGCGACCCGCTCGCCCGCTTCCCCATTTCGGCTGGAGGATGTGATGCAGGTGAGTGCAAAACACCTGGGGAGGGGGGGGGCTGCGTGGAAAGAGGGGAGGGGGGTGAGGCTGGACGAAGATGCTTGCTTTACACCCCCCCTCCCCACTTTGCCTCTTTGCAAAGGGGGGGCGATTTTGGAGGAGAAAGCCCACCCTGGCGCTTACACAATTGTGTTGTTTGTGTGCATGGGAGAAACTGGACGGGGGGGTGGTGTGGTGGAAGCGCGCAGCCAGGTGCCTAAGGGTGGAAAGTGCCCCCCCCCACCCGCCCCTTGACCCACGCGGGACCCATTGGAGAGCAAAAGGCGAATTGCATCTCCCGGGGTGTTTTAAGCACTAAGGGGGGGGGGAAGAGCATGGAAGGGGGGGGGCTGTGCCCCGCTTGGGGGTGCAGAGGGGCTCTTGCAGGGCTGCACCCCACGGCCGCAAAGATACCCGGGTAGAGAAAAGTGGGGAAGGGGGTGCAGGATTGGCAATTGGGGAGGGGGGAGCGATGCGCGAGTGGGTGAATTGTGGTGGCTGTCGGTCTGTGTTGTGACAGATCATCTTTCCCGGTGCGTGGGAGACGGGGGGAGGGGGAGAGGGATGCTCAGTGGATTTGGGGAAGCTGAGGGGGGGGGGGGAGAAGGGATCTGTTTTGCATTCTAGGTCCCAGCCCCAGCCTTTAAAAACAGGAGCCTCATGACCGCCACTCATGAGTTATTTTTAAGCCGATGATGCCAGACAGGGTTGCTTGCAAAGGTGGGTGCTGTAGGGCAGGCGAGGTGGGGTGTCTGTGGGGTGTGTGTGTGTGTCTCTGTGTGTTGTGTGTATGCTGCGTGTGTCAATTCACATGCAGGGGGTCGGCGTCAGGAAAGAGGATGGGTAAAACAAAGGGACCCAGGGAGCTGACTTTGACACGGTTATTTTTTTTTTTAAATTAAATTTTAATTCAGCCCAGGAATTTTAATCGGGTGTAAGAGTGGGGGGGGGAGAGTCTGTTTAAAGACACCCCCCCTTCTTCAAAAGCGCAGGGTGCAAAGGCAAGATAGAAACTGACCCACTTCTCTGTTTTTTTTTTGTTTTAACAATTCAATAGTTGTGCGACAACTGTAGAATAAAACGATGCAGAAAAAAGAAAGTGGCTTGGATGTGTGAGACATTATAGGGGTCTTGTAGCTGTGTGGATGGTGTTTTACAAGGGAGAGACCAGCATGGTGAATAATGCAAGGGTGGTCGGCAATTTTGTTAGGGATTATGGGTTTTTTTTTTAAAGATTTATATGCCGCTTTTGCAGAAAGAAACCTCAAGGAGTTTGGGTCAAAGCTGTTGAACTGAGAACATTTTTTTTAAAAAAAAAACACAAAAACAAAAGGCCACTGGATTGTGCCATCCACGGGCGAGCAAGGTTTTCACAGCCTCAGTTTTTCCACCTGCCTAATGGGTATTGCATTGTTGATGCTGACTTGCTACAAAGTCTCCCAGGATTTAGATCAGAGATTTTCAAAGCTCTGCCTGGGGATTCTGGGAGTTGAACTTGAGGTTTTGCCTATGCAAAGCAGGAACTCTTTCTTTTCTACCGAGCTGGTTTCTTTAAAAACTTCTCGCAATTAGATGTGTGCCTTTCTGTACCACCCAGGTTAGGGTCTAGTGTGCCTAGTCTATAGTAGTATTTTTCAACTTTGGCAGGCTTAAGAGAGGTGGACTTCAGCTCCCAGAATCCCCCAGCCAGCCTGCTTTAAGGTGGGTGGACTTCGACTCCCAGAATCCCCCAGCCAAGATGCTTAATATCTTACCTTTGCATGGCGATTTGGAACAACCTGTGTGGTGTTGTACCTCACTGTACACAATTTCCTGAATCGAGTTTGCAATCTGGGCAGGCGCTGGTGAGGTCATTGCAACGAGGGCCTGCGTTTTTGCATCATTGTGGTTTCTTGGAGGCAAGCCGGCTTACGACAGGCAACGCGCTTACATCTTAATACACTTTGCAGGTTGAAGATGTTTGACTGGCCGTTCTTCCTCTGAGCACAACCACAGAAACAAGGGGGCCCGTTTCTAACAAGCCAATTCCCGAGCTCTGATTGGCGATCCCCAGGGCTTTTGTCTCCGTGCTGCCCTCCACTCAGCTGCCGTGGCCGGACCCCCATCGCTGGCAAACACGGGGACTGGGAACTGCCCAAAGAGGCACGTGGGGCTGAGAGCCCCCCTTCCTATCACCCACCCATATTTCAGCCTTGCTGGTTGGAGATCTAGGCCAGTTTTTCTCAAACTTGACAACTTTAAGACGGGAGGACTTTGACTCCCAGCATTCTGGGAATTTAAAGCATGCTGGCTAGGGAATTCTGGGAGTTGAAGCCCCATCTTAAAACATGATAGCTGGGGAATTCTGGGAGTTGAAGTCCTCCCATCTCAAAGCATGCCGGCTGCGGAATCCTGGGAGTTGAAGTCCACCCATCTTAAAGCATGCTGGCTGAGGAATTCTGGGAGTTGAAGCCCCATCTTAAAGCATGCTGGCTGAGGAATTCTGGGAGCTGAATTCTACACATCTTAAAGCATAATAGCTGGGGAATTCTGGGAGTTGAAGTCCACCCCTCTTTTTAAGGGAGCTGCTGGCTGGGGAATTCTGGGAGCTGAAGTCCTCCACCCCAATTCAAGCTGCTGAGGGCGTGAAGCGCTGGCCTGCCAAGAGACTGCTTCCCATCCCATCTTTAATTCTTTCTTCACCCTGGCTGGTCTCCTGCCCATCTCTTCCTCCTTGCCCGCCCTGCCTGCTCCCGTCAAGAAAGTTGCCCGGCCTGTCCGGGGCCAAACGGTGAGCTCATCCTGGGGTGAAACCCAAGAAGTCCAATGTCCTCATTGTCGTGCCAGGCTCTGAAGTCAGCCTGGTATTTTTAGAGGCACCGTCCAACTTCTCTGGGTGAAAGGAAGAGACGGTGCCTTAGGGGGACCCGGCGGGCTGTGGTCAGGTCATAAAGGTAAGCTCTGGTGCCTGCATATGTGTACAGGTGTGTGTGTGTGTTCATGTTTGTGTAAGCAAAGCATTTCTTTAAAAAAATCTGTTATTCGACAACTCTGTGCTGAAGTCTGCCCAGAAAGTGTGGGCAAAGAAAACTGCCTTGTGGTGCACAGCTTTACAAGATAGGAGCGGTGAACTAATCCTGAAGCAATAGGAGCTGGGTTTTTTTTCCAAACCGCCCCCCCCCGCACCATACACCCCTGCGAGGTAGGCTGCAGAGATTCAGGGCTGAGCTGAGGAATGGGGATGGGACCCATGAACTTGAACGGGGCTGCTGCAGAAGCAGACTTCAGGTGTGCACGTCCTGGCAAGGACACCCCAAGAGAATTTGCACACCTGTGGATATATTAATAGCCCAGAGCTACGTGCTGGTTGCGTGTGCGTGAAAAGACAAGGCTTGGTCGTTAGTGGGGTTGGCACAAAAATCAAGTATGCCCAGGAACTTTATTGTAGATTCGAGCGTGCAACTGTGTTGGAGAGGATTGTGGATTAATCCGATGAAACTGCGATTCGTAAACATGAGGTTATAAGCAAGATAGATCTGTGCGCGCAATTCCGGATTGCAATCTGAATTAAGGTGTGTTTGTGTTTTGTGTAGGGTGAGGGTGAAGCAGATGCTGTCTTCACTGGAGAATTCTCTCCGCTGGAAGGGAGGGGGTCAAGGGTGACAAATGATCCAAATCCCAGGAAGGTCATCGTGACGATTGTTTTAAGAAAAGGGTTGGTTTGAATTCTGCAAGGTGGGAGATTTCAAGATTTCCTGGGAATTTAGACTAAAAGGACGTGCAACCGTGCAAAATCCAGCTGGGCCCCAACAGCTGTAAAAAAATTCTTCTCCATCCCAGCCTCAGTCTCTCGGTTCCTGAAATGGGCATAAGATTCTCTGAGCTAGGTTGTAAACATGTGATCCTCCGCCTGAGTTGCTGGGATGTTGCTGCATGGCTAGAAGCACCTGTGACACAGAACATGATCCGAGGAGACTTAGAAAGCTGGAAACCTGACAGGAGGCCTTGCCAAAAAGCTGGGCCATAAAAAGAAGTTCGCCTAAATACATCAAAATGTTACTGGATTACGGCTCTGGGGTGAGGGCATGCGGGAGGCATAAATAAATAAGAGGGCTGGGAGACTTCAGGGTTTGAAAGAATAACCGGAATGGATGACCTTCCTCCCTCCCTCCCTCCCTTTTTCTTTAAGAATTGTGGACTTCAGCTCCCAGAATTCCCTAGCCAGCCTGCTTTAAGATGGGTGGACTTCAACCCCCAGAATTCCCCAGCTATCATGTTTTAAGATGGGGCTTCAACCCCCAGAATTCCCCAGCCAGCATGTTTTAGGATGGGTGGACTTCAACTCCCAGAATTCCCCAGCCAGCCTGCTTTAAGATGGGTGGACTTCAACCCCCAGAATTCCCCAGCCAGCTTGCAAACCAGTTTGAAACCTGTCCAGGCGGCTGATTTCTGAATTTTGTGCTGTTGCCTCTCCTGGATGGCATTCAATTTCGATGGGTAAATTTGCAAGCCTCTGGCTGGGGGATTCTGGGAGTTGAAGTCCAGAAAGTGGACTTCAAAGTGGCTGGGTTTTGGAGAGAGCATTCTCGTCCATCTCCGCTTGACCTCTCCCCTTCTCCGCAGCTCAACTTTCCCAATGCCACCCTCGCCGCTGGAAGAGCGGATGGGCGTCCTGCAGAGACCCAAGACTTTAGCTCTGCGTCTCAGCCATGGCTTCGTCACCCACAGCAGTGGCGGGGAGAAGCCACTGTCCCCGCCCGCCGCCTGCCGAGCGGGCGCCCAGGGCCCCTGCGAAGCGGTCCGCCGGAGCAGCGTCCTTCTCCCTGGCCATTCTCACCCGCTCAACCTCAAGCCTCAGGGACGAGGGTCCGAGGGTGGCCTGGCCCTGCCGCCGGACCCTAAGCCGGGCGAGAAGAAAGGGGCACTGGCCCCCCAGCTGAAGGCGCTCCTGCCCCAGGCCAAACTCAAGAAGAGGGGTCTCAAGGAGAACGCCAAGCCTTCGGGGGATGCGTCCCCCAGCTCGTCGCTCTCCAGCCCCGCCACCACCATGAACCCCTTGAAATGCGGCTGCTGGGGGTGCTGGCGGATGCTGCGCTGCGAGGAGGCCGGAGCCAAGTCCGGCCTGCGCTCCCTGGCCTGCTTCTCCAGCCGATCCAGCCTGCGTTCTCTGAGCTGCCCCAGCTGCAGCCCGCAGTCCATGAAGAAGCTGGGCTGCTTCTCCTGCGCTCCGGTCGCCCTGCGCTCCCTAGCGTGTCTGGCCTGCAACCTCTCGGTCAAGTCGGCCAGCTCCTCCTGCAGCTTCTGCAGCAGCGACCCCATCGTGGCCTACGACCCCCAGGTGGGGTCCTCGCCGGCCAACAGCTGCTACGGCGGGGACGAAGAGGAGGGCGACGACTACACGGTCCGTCCCATCTGGCCGGATGAGCTGGCCAAGAAAACGAGCAAGTCGCCCGTACCAGCCTCGCAGCCCCCGTGGGGCCAGCCGCAGACCTCCCCCTTGATCCTGGACTGCCGCAACCTGGTGGAGTTCACCAAGGCTCAGCTGCAGGGCGCCATGCGCTTTGGGGTCGCCGACGCGCCGGGACGGCGGCGGTTCCAGCAAGGGAAACTGGCTGTGCTAGATTTCCTTTCTTCCCGGGGTACCTGTGACGGCCGGGACTCCTCGCTGCAGTGCTTGTGGTCCAAGGAAGGGTCTGGCTGCAGGGGGGTCCCGGAATCTCCACCAGCTAGCCCCCCCAAGCCGCCCAAAGCCCAGCCTACGCAGAACCTGCACCTTGTCCTGGATCTGGTCCACAGAGATGAGCAAGGACTTGGGAAGAGAGGTAAGGGGAAAGCTGGAGGTTGGGAAAAGGAGGGTGCCTAATTTAAACAAAGGGGTCCAAGACAGGATGCGATGGTGGCCGTTAGCTTGGAGGGAGGGAGGGAAAGAGGAAAATGCCAGGGCCAGCAGACATGAATGCTAAATAGAGCCTCTGGGTTCAGGAGCAGTGTACCTTAAAATGCATCTCTCTCTCATCACGTGGAGAGTAAACAGCACGCTCCTTCTAAGCCCCTTTTGCCTATGGAGAAGCCTTCCCTGGAAAAAAAAAGTGGCATATCCCAGCATACCCAACTACAGTTCCCAGCGTGCCTTGCCATCCCGATCCTACTTGGATGCTGTGACTGAACCAGGATGAAGCTTGTTCTGCTCATAGCCTGACACGACGGGCAAAGCATCTTTCATCCTTGTCCCCTGTTTCCAATCTGGGGAGGGGGGGCATTTTATCCAGGGGTCTCCAAACTTGGACCACTTTTAAGACTTGTGGATTCCAACTCCCAGAATTCCCCAGCCAGCATTTTTAGCTTTATGTGTTGCTGCTCTCAGTGGCAGTTGGTAAATGACCACTAGGAGGCAGTAGGTGACCGGTTTTGTCCTATAATATAATCCCAGGCTGCCTCCTGGTGGTCATTCTAAGTAAGAACATGCACAACGAACTAGCTTGGCTGGCTGGGGAATTCTGGGAGTTGAAGTCCACACAAGTCTTAAAGGGGCCACGTTTGGAGACCCCTGGTCTTACCTAGCAGGATTGGAAAGGCAGAGGGGATAATAATAATAATAATAATAATGATGATGATGATGATGATGATGATGATGATGATAAAAAATAAAAGGGACCTTGGAGGTCATCTAGTCCAACCCCCTGCTCAGGCAGGAAACCCTATACCAGCTCCCCCCCTCCCATTGTGCCACGCAAAACCTTCTTGTTCTAATGCCACGTCTCCATTGTGCCCCACGGGCAGGAATGCCACCCTCACCTGTTGTGTTTTGTCTGCAGGCACTCCGATCGGGTCAGATGCCCCAGAGATCTCGGACGAAGTGGGTTCCCCGCTCACCCCCGATTTGGAGAACGCCGAGCTGAGCCGCATCCTCCCGTTCCTCTTCCTGGGCGACGAGAGGGACGCCCAGAACTTGGAGAAGTTGCTCCACCTCAACGTGGGCCACGTCCTCAACGTCACGACCCACCTGCCTCTCTACCACGCCGACAGCGGGCGCCTCCGTTACAAGCGCTTGCCTGCCACCGACAACAACCGTCAGGACCTGCGGCAGTATTTTGAGGAGGCGTTTGAGTTCATCGGTACGTGCTTAAGCTTGACCCCGGGCCGGGGAGCCCGTACGTGGGCCAGCAACTCTGTCATTAAGCAAGACCGTCATAAAGTTGAAAATGCTGGCTGGGGAATTCTGGGAGTTGAAGTCCACAAGTCTTAAAAGTGGCCAAGTTTGGATAAAACGCTCCCCTAGACCAGGGGTAGGCAACTTTGGCTCTTTTAGGACTGGTGGACTTCAACTCCCAGAATTCCTGAGCCAGCATGGGGGAAACTATGGCCTCCTTTATGACTGGTGGACTTCAACTTCCAGAATTCCTGAGCCAGCCATGCTGAGGGGAAAGGGAGAGGTTTCCAAGCTGAGCCGTGCTGGCTCAGGAATTCTGGGAGTTGAAGTCCACAAGGAGGGGTCTTCAAACTTAGCCCTTTTATGACTCATGGACTTCAACTCCCAGAATTCCTGAGCCAGCATGGGGGAACTATGGCCCCTTCATGACTGGTGGACTTCAACTCCTAGAATTCCTGAGCCAGCCATGCTGAGGGGAAAGGGAGAGGTTTCCATGCTGAGCCACGCTGGTTCAGGAATTCTGGGAGTTGACATCCATGAGTCATAAAAGGGCCAAGTTTGAAGACACCCCCCCCACCGGTTTAAACTCTGCTCCAGGGGTGGCTCCTTAGATAAAAAACAAGGATATCCCCCCCTTTTTTTTCCAGGGAAGGCTTCTCCATAGGCAAACGTGGCTTAGAAGGAGCGTGCCGTTTACTTTCGACATAATGGGAGATAGTATGCCTTTTAAGGTAGACTGCTCCTGAACCGAGAGGCTCCATTGAGCATTCATGTCTGCTGGCCCTGGCATTTTCCTCTTTCTCTCCCTCCCTCCCTCCCTCCGTCTTCCAAGCTAATGGCCACCATCACATCCTGTCTTGGACCCCTTTGTTGAAATTAGGCACCCTCCTGTTCCAATGTCCTTCACAAGTTCTGCATGCCACGGATGTGGACCTTGCAGTCCCTGACGCGGCTGTTTTCTCTCCCCAACTCCAGAGGAGGCCCACCAGAGTGGAAAGGGAGTCCTCATCCACTGCCAGGCCGGCGTCTCCCGTTCGGCCACCATCGTCATCGCCTACCTGATGAAGCACACCTTGATGACCATGGGCGACGCCTACAAGTACGTCAAGGGCCGCCGGCCCGTCATCTCGCCCAACCTCAACTTCATGGGGCAACTTCTGCAGTTCGAAACGGACCTCAACGCCGGCGTCACGCCTCGCATCCTCACCCCCAAGCTGGCCGGCGTGGAGACGGAGGTGTGAACTGGGATGGAGCACCACCGGGTGATCTCCGTCAACTCTCAGGGCTAGGAAAACGGGGGGCGGGGAGGGCGTGCAATAAGGGGTGGGGTGGGGCAGCAGGAGGGTGCGCCCCCAGACAGCCGAAGCTCCCCCCCCCAGGCAGTTCCAATCTCTGCCTGCCTTTGCACAGCAATCCTCGACGCTGTGTCTTCACGCACAAGGCTGGTTTTGTGGGTCTGGGTGGCACAAATGTAGTGGCTGCTGTGGTTTCAACTGCCCGCCGTGACTTTTCCAAGCTGGTCTACTTTGGCATCAGGGTGGGAAGGGAATGGCGAGTGACTGGGGTGGGGGCTGTTGTGTGCCAGGTTAATTTATTGGGTGTGTGGGGGGCGTATGTGTATAAATTAGGGGGAGCTATTCCTTACCACTGCCTTTTTTTTTTTTTAAAGAAAAGCACCAGTTTACTTCCGCTATACTGTGGACCGCGGTATACCCCCGATTCCTTGTGCATTTGCCAACTGTTTTGTGTGTTTGTGCATCTATAAGGAAGAGGAAGGGTTTGGCGGTGGTGGGGGGTTTAAAATGGGGTGGGGTGAGGGTAGAATGCATCCCCCAAACTGGGTACGGCAGACTTAAAAACTTTGCTACAAACTGGGGCAGGAGATCCATCCTTTTCTCCCCCCCACTTAAGGGGGGCAGTGAGGTCTCTCTCTTTCTCTTACCCCCCCCCCCCCATTTCTGCTCCTGTCTCTTGGCTCCCCCTAATGTTACGAGGATCGTGCAGCACATCAGAACCGATTGCAAAACGGGGTTTCGGAGCGGTTCGGAGACGGCCAATCGCGGCAGGCTTTCTAAAGCAGCTTTTTTCCTGGGGAAAAAAAAATAGAGGCAGTGGCTTTAAAAAGCCACAGGTGGCAGTTACATTGCCCCCCTCCCCCCTCCAGGAGCAGATCCAAAACCTACGTGGACTGAGGATTTGAAATGTGAGTAGGGGGGAGCTATGAGGAACAGGAGCCCCACTCTCTCTCTGAGCCCAGCTAGAGCAGCCCACCTCCCCATCTTGGGAGGGTCTCTCCGAAAACAAAGCACTGTTAAAAAAAAAGAAAGGGATGTTTAATTTAGAAAAACAAAAAGGGGGTGGACAGGATGCTGCAGCTTCCTGCTTTTTGGGGGGGGGGAAGACTACCATTCCCATCATTCTCAACAGCCAGTGACAATAGAGGCCGCTATCTTATAGAGCAACTTTACGACCTGTGGACTTCAACTTCCAGAATCCCTGAGCCAGCCAGGCTGAGGAATTCTGGGAGTTGAAGTCCACAGGTGGTAAACTTGCCCACCGGTTATAGAGGCATCGCCCTTCTGACTTCAAATGCAATATATAAACATGTATTTTTATCGGGGGGGGGGCTCACCTTAAAGCCCCCGTGCCCCCCACACCCTAAAAGTGGGGAGCGCAAAGACCTTGCTGTGGTTTTCAACGGTCTTCCAAGTCTCGTTTTTTTCCCCAACCCATCACCAGCAACAACCTGCCAAGCGAGCATAAATGGGGGGTGGGGGGAGGGAGAAATGCGACTTTAAAAGATTGGGGAGGGGGAGAAATGCAATGAGGAGTGGGTAGCAGGCAGGTCCTCCGTTTCCTCCGCTCGTTCACCATGCCAAAAGTGGGGGGGAAATGCCACACAACTGTGATAAAAAAAAAATCTTTGTAGTTTCCATATTTGTCTCTCTTTGAAAAAGTGTCTTAGGGTGATGTGTTTATTTTTCTTTTTTTGTTTTGCATCGTTCCTTTCTTGTTGGAAAAGTCTTGATCTCTTTTAATTCTGACTACCGCCAGCGGCAAGTTTTTTAGAGACCGTCTGAAATTCCCAGGATGGTGCACCGGGGGGTCCTCGACTTACAACCGTTTAGTGACTACGACGGAAAAAAGCGACTTGCGATTGCTTTTTCACCTTTACAACCGTAAAACCAGAATTGAGGGGCTGGGCCAAGTAAGGTGCTTTGCGACTGTATGACTCACTTAACTGTAGCAAAAGAAAAAAAAGTAAAGTAGGGCAAAAACTCTCTTAGCGACAGAAATAGGCACCATTGCGGTCGTAACTCAAGGACCCCCTGTCATGGGGAAAATGTTATGATGAGACTGGGGTTGGGGTCAAGCTCACCTTTGCTGCCGAAGCTTCGGCGAAAGTCGGCGTGCGAAACCATTTTTTTTCAGCACACCGGGCTATGGAAACAAATGGGAGGGCTTTGGCAAAAAAAAGGAGAGAAATCGAATAGATTTAGGGGTTTAAATCCCAGTTAAGGTAAAGACACGGGTTTCAGAATCCGTGAACTGCTGTGTTTCCAAAGTCTGGCTCTCCAGAATGCCATCAAAACCATGTTTGCAAGCCTTTTTTTTGGCAAACAAAATTGACATTTCTTTTCTCTAAATATTTTGAAAGCCTTTTTGGGGTTTTTTTTTTTAAAAGGGGGCAACGTGACAAAAGGCGGCTAAATTTGGAAACACGGATTGTTTCTGAAAAGACAACTAAAAAAAACAACAATTAAAACCCCCCCCACCCCACCTTCAAATGCACACGGTGTCCAATGCAAAGCTTATGGCTGGTTTGTATTATGCATGTGTGTACACACACCTGCCTCCATAAAACTTTTGTGTGCTCCTGGCTTTGCTTCAACGATCCCTGGCCCGAGCAACTTTGCAGCTGTAAAGCACCCTCGGCACCTTCTCCCACGTAGCAGTTGTGATGGTGGTGGGTAGCGAGTGCAAATTCTCCCTCCGTGTCTCTCTTTTTAGACTTTTTTGTACTTAAAAAACTATTGCCTCTTGCTGTTCCCATTTCTCCTTCTGCCTGTTTCTCTCCGAACCTTGCTTTCGTTATTTATTGGGCCCGACTGTAAAGGCCTCTCTTAATTTATTAAATGTGATTTCTGCTTTTGTAATGAGAGTCTCTTTTGAAGGGGGAGGGCGGGGCGGGAGAGGGGAGGGCTTTACCCCCCCCCGAAAAGATTCAGTTTAACTCAATTGCCTCCATTAAAGCATCTCTGGACAGGAAACAAGAGTGGGTTCGATCAACAATATTCACAGAAGCTTAATGCTGACTTCTGCTCCATCAATTGGCAGCGTCCAATATTTGACAAGGCTTTGGGTGTGTGTGTGTGTGTGTGATTTAATTTGCTGTAGGTGAATTGCTATTTCCAGTTTTATGTGGGGTGCATGGCAATGCAGACAGGAAAACGTGTGTCTTGCAGCATAGGTGCCCCATCTGTGTTTTTGGAGGTGCTGCTGTTTTTTTGCTGGCTGGATCAAATATACTGAGAGTTGAAATTATGCAGAGGAGTCTGCTCTAGGACTTGCACCTCCTTCTCTCACTGGCCCTTTTTAACCAGTCAAAGGCGCCACCACCTGGTGATTTCTGAAACTGCAGGCAATCCAAAAGGTGGGAAAAAAACAGATTTTAAGTGGTTTTATTGTAATTAGCAGCACTAATGACCCTTTTCCCGGAATAAGAGAGGACACTTCTACCTTTAAGAATCAACTCAGTTCTATAAACCTGCTTTCGTCTACAGCAATTAACATCCATCCACTTCCTCAATAAAGGAATGAGTGCTTTTTTTTTTCTAAACCAAGGACTTACTGGGCACTCCTGCTTGCACCTGTTGAACTGCTGCCTGACACCTGGAGAATCAAGGCACACACAGAGATGACTGCTTCTTCACATGCTTGTTTTCAAAGCCAGGGTGTTCAAAGCCAGCATTGTGGGCCAGATGCGAAACCATAAAAGCAAAAGAGGGGATAGCACAGCACAAAGTTTTTGGATCCGGCTACCTTTCTCTGCTCAAGAATGGTAACAAAAGAGAAATCCCCCCCCTTTTTTTTTTCTCCTGCAGGAGTACAAGCGAAGTGGTGATCGGAACACAGAACTCAAAAGGTACATAGACAGGAGACGTTTATAAAAAATAAAATAAAAAAAAAGCTGCCTGTAGAACATAAAACATGATTTACTGCTCCCTGTGGCTTACGAATCGGTTTGAAGGCCCAGACTCACATTTTCTATCCTCTGGTTAAATCAGGAAGCCAAAGGATGAGGTCCAATTAATAGCAGAAACGCAGCGCTGGCGACGAAAAGATCTGGCTGCAAAACGGCAGTCCTAGCAATCAGCCTGTCTTATTTCTCCCTGCAACTTTTTTTTTGGGTGGGGACAGACGTCAACTGCAACTCAAAAAAAGATTTCCCCCCCCCCGAGTTTTTCTTTTTTCTTCTTCTTTCTTTTTAAAAAATAAACTGCTCCTGAATAAAGGGGAAGCAGCGGCAAAGTCTCCCATCCCATTTGATTTAGCGGTGGCTTCATTCTCCGTTTCCCTTCTCTGCTGCGGTGTGGAATTTTATTGGTGAGAGAGAGAGAGAGAGAGAAAAAAAAAAAGAGGCAGGGAACAGGCTGGGGCCAGAGAGAAATCAGAGCTGCTTCTTGCTTAGAACTGAAAAGCAAAGTTGAAAACCAAAAGAAATTAAAAAAAAATTCTTTTTAAAAAAAAAAAAAGAAAAAAAAAAAAAAGCAGAATTCAGAGTCTTAAAATGGAAAAACGGCGGCAGGGCCAGCTCAGAATCCGCTCTTTTCTCCAGCATGGGAGATGTGAGTGTATAGAGCCTTGGGGCGGGGCTTCTGAGGAGGGGTGGAGCCTCCTTCCCTCAAGCTCCGCCCCCTAGGCCTGCCTGGTCCAGAATTTGGTCTCTTTTAACCCTTTCTCGCGGCTTGGGAGAACCCGCCAGCCCGTCTCACTTCCTCGGCACCTGGGTGGAGGGCTGGCTCCGATTCTCCCAGACTTCCAGGATGGTGCGTCGGACCTCCCGCGGCATCTGCAGCGTCTCGGCGTGGCACTGCAGGATGTGTTGCTTGACGGTGGCCAGGCAGATGCGTCGCAAGGGGTACTCGCACACCATGCACACCAGGAGGCCGGTGGCCGCGTCGAAGTCCACCAGGAAGCGGGCGCGCCAGGTGGGGTTGAAGCCCTTCCCCAGGGGCGTGGAGGCCTCCTTGCCGGCAGGGGCCGCCCGTCGGCCCGCTCCCGGAACCGCCCCACAGTCTTTGGGGCAGCGGTCGGTCGAGCTGCCTAGCGGGCAAGGGGGCGCAAGGGTGTCCGGGCTTGGGTGCAGGCGGCCGGCGGCGTCCCTGGAGTGAAGCCGCAGGAGGGAGACGGAGCAGTCGCGATCTGGGAAGAGAGGCAGGCGGTGGATCATCGGCCAGCTAGTCCCCAACTGACAACGATTTGCTTTAGCGACCGTTCAAAGTTGCCACATGAGCCCTTTTCGCACTCACGGCCGTTGCAGCCTCCCCGGGGTCAACGTGAGCGAAGTTTTAGACCCTTGGCAACTGACTCGTTTTTATGATGGTTCATGCGATCCCCTTTTTGCGACCTGAAACACTTCACAACCGTGTTACCGACTTAAAAACGGCCGTGATTCATTTAACGGCTGTGGCAACAAAGTCCACGCATTTCCGATAAGAGGCGAGTTCAAAAAACCCCGCAATTTGCAATTTGAGAGGTTTCCAGAACTTCACTGCTGATTAATGGACAGACGGTAGGATAAGCGTGTTGCTTCTTCATCCTTCCTTAAAGGATCTCATTGACAACCCAGAAAGGGAGGGGAGAAGCAACAGAGTCCCCTGTAGTGGGGGGGGGAGACAGGGAAAGAGGAAGACCCCCCTCCCCACTTTCTACCATGCCATTGAAACAAAGCTTTTGTGAGGCTAAAAACGGCTCTTACACTTCAAGGCCAAAGTTGCCCCCATATTTTGCATTTCAACAGAGAGTTTTCTCACGATATTAGTGGGAAAATAACTCTCCCGGTTGCTTATTGTAAAGATTATTATTAAAATCAGAAAGGAGGAGAGCAAACTGGGGACCTTGTGAATAATAATAATAATAGTATCACGGGTCCTTGGGAAAGACTTGATGGGTGGACAAAAAATGCTAAATCCAGTCTGAAGGTCTGGCTGACTGTGTGATGGACCATAATAATAATAATAATAATAATAATAATAATAATAATAATAATAATAATACAATCCCCCTTTCTCAGGAAATTTGGCTTCATTTGGCTCTTCCCTGGAGTGGTTTTAAATCTCTGCAGGCAGACAAGTCAAATCCAGACCCCTTTTAAAACTCAGTAATGTGAGTCCATTTGATGTATTGGGTTTTAGCTTTTCTGATTTTATTTGCTCTTCATTCCCCACTGAAGGAGTGGAAAAAGACAAAACGGGGGATCTGTACCCCAGCTGCCCAAAAAACCCTCATTCACCACCCTTTTGACTGGAAGCATGATAAGGTGACACATATAATGAATACAGAGCACTGATTTTTCTCTTGAGGTCACCCTCTCAACTAAAGGCAAAGAGACTCGGGAGATAATGGGGTGTTTTCTTTCACACAACCCAGAATTAAATTCTGGATTTTCCCTCCCACCCGACAGGCACACAGGTTGAAAGTCTATACTATGTTGCTATATTACATTCAAAGACTCTTGACTCTTGAGTATTCCAATATTTGAGGGGCTGCCACAAAGAAGAGGGGGGGTCAAGCTATTCCCCAAAGCAGCTGAAGGCAGGACAAGAAGCAACGGATGGAAACTAACCAAGGAGAGAAGCAACCTAGAACTAAGGAGAACTTTCCTGACAGTGAGAGCAATTAACCAGTGGAACAGCTTGCCACCAGACGTTATAGGTGCTCCAACCCTGGAGATTTTCAAGAGGAGACTGGACAGCCATTTGAGCAGGGGGCTGGACTAGAAGATCTCCAAGGTCCCTCCAAAATCTGCCCCTAAGGACGGTATTGGTGCACACAAGCACGGCTAGGAACCAAGCAAACCGGAGTCAAATGTTGATTTACCTCCTCTTCCCTGTGGTGTGTGGTTCCTACACTGAGGCTAATTTCTGCTCGCTAAACCAGAACTCTTTGCAAACTTTCCCAGTTCCTCTGCAATGGATTTTTTCCCCCCTAAAACAATGAGGACTAGTGACTTTTTTGAAGAGAGAAAAAAAAAAAGAAGAGAAACAGGCACAAGTTCTTAGTTGGTTTCACTGCTAACATTTCAAAACCCACATTGACCGATGGGACAACACAGGGATCTTCCTTCTCTGGAACGGAAAGGAAGGACAATTTAACTGGACAGTGTGAGTGACCTCTGGGCAGGGGGAACCCACTGCTGATCCTTTCCTGGCCAATGAAATGCAGCCTGATCTAAAACGAATTTACGCTACTTCAGATGAACAAACATTCACGCTTACCCACTGTTTTTTTCCTTGGGTTTGCCTTAGCTCCGGAGCCTGGTGATGGTTCTACAACAGAAAGACATCACGGTTGTTATTGTAGCCTACACGCAACCCAAACGCTCAAGCTTCCCATCCCAATCAAAATCAGAACAGAGCTGGAAGGGGCCTGGGAGGTCTTCTAGTCCAACCCCCTGCTCAAGCAGGAGACCCTATAGCATTTCAGACAAGGAGTGGTGAATGCTCCAACACTGGAGGGTTTTTAAGAAGAGACTGGACAGCTATTTGTCCGAAATGGTATAGGGTTTCCTGCCTGAGCAGGGGGTTGGACTAGATGACCTCCAAGGTCCCTTCCAACATTATTATTATTATTATTATTATTATTATTATTATTATTATTATTATTGTTGTTGTTGTTGTTGTTGTTGTTTTGTTGTTGTTGTTGTTGTTATTACTACTACTACTACTACTACTACTACTACTACTACTACTACTACTACTATTATAAGGGACTGTCCAGTCTCTTCACATAATCATGGGGCTCCCACAAATATCGTGTGAAAAACAGTCACAAGGCCCTTTTTTTCAGTGACGTTGTAGCTTTGACCAGTCACTAAATGAGCTGTTTTAAGTCAACTGCTGTACATGCAAAGCCACAGAACAATAATAATAACAACGATACCACTAAAAGGGAGAATAAAGAACATAATAAGAAGGGTAAATAATAACACAACAGCCGCACTACATGGGTTGATAGACATTAGGCACCCCTGAGAGAATTAGGGGTTCAGCAGATTGAGGGCGGGGGGCAAAACAAGGAAAAAAACGGGACAAAACATAGCAGAGGTAAGAAAAAGAATTCTCTGGAACAGAAAAAAGGAGGCAGGAACAAGCCACGCCGTCTAAACAATCTCTTTTCAAACTTAAAAAACCAAATAGAAGAGATTGGCCCTGTGGGACTGCCACGATACGAGGGCAGACACTGGGGCGTGGAGCAGCTGACTGACCTTGGTCTGGCATAGCAGCTGTAGATAAAAGCCTTGTGATCTGTGCCAAGGCTGGAACCGTGCCAATATTTCCAGAGTTTTAAAAGAAACAAGATTTTCAGCACTTCTGAGTTTCCACCCACCTGGCTGAGAACGGCAGTACAGCTTCAGGGTGAATCCCGCTGGGAAGGAGCCGTCGGTGAAAATCCGGATTTCTGCAGGGGCCGAACCGGGAAGCCCGCATTCCGAAAGCCACTCCTTTCCTAGAGAGCAAAACAAGTGTGAAGAACTACACACATTTTATTCTGGTTCTCACACCTCTAAAAGCCGACAGAGCCCTAATAGTGGAAGGGCTCCTAATGACGCTAGCCCAGTCGACTGGTGGAGATGTTTCATCCGAAGCGGCACGATGTAAATATAATCAATAAAATTATAAGCCTCGTGACCCCTGCCCCCCCACTGTTCTGATCCTATAAAGGTTTACTATTTCACTGAAGTCCTGACTGCATTTTCAAGCCACAGAAAAGTCAACAAAGGTTGTTTTCATGGCTTCCTTCCAGAACCTTGAGGACTAGAAACACCAAACAGGCAGGGAGTATGCAGAAAAGGGGTCTTGTGAACTGCACACAGAGAGGAAAGCTAAGTTCAGTGTAGAGATGGGAAGGCCTGGGGGAAAAAGGGGGGGGGGAATTGGGGAAAAGTTTTTTTCCCTCCATTTTTTCCAAAGCCGTTTGGAAAAAAAAAAAACAGAAATAAATTTGCTCCCCCCCCCCGTTTTTTTTCCAGGCCTTCCCATCTCTAGTTGTGTGTGAAGCACCATCAAATTGTGCGACTGACACACATTTTGTAAAGGAACACCCAAGCCTCTATTTTGCCCACACTATCTAGAATAGAATAATAATAGAATAGAATAGAATAGATTAAATAATAGAATAGAATAATAGAATAGAATAGAATAGAATAGAATAAGGAAATATAGAATGCAATGGAAAGAATAGAATAGAATAGAGCTGGAAGGGACCTTAGAGATCTTCTAGTCCAGCCCCCTGCTCAAGCAGGAGAACCTACACCATTTCAGACAAGTGGCTGTCCAGTCTCTTCTTAAAAACTTCCCGCCTTGGAGCATTCACATCTTACGCAACGTCTTTCGCCGAAAGCTCAGCAAACAAGCAAACGTCCGTTTCTGATCAAGTCCAAAACTGCCCATCTCTATAGAATCAAAATCCACCCTCCCCCCCCCCCAAAAAAAACCTTGGCCAGCTTTCAAGGTTCCCTTTGCTTTCATAAGGGCTAGAAACTTGAGTTTTTGAAGGCTGGAGGAAAGACAATCTGAATTTGTTGGACAAATGGTTCGTTTGGGCATTAAAACGGAGCCCAGCAGACAAAAGGGGGGGGGAGCCAGAGAGGTAAGGGCCCAAAAGCTACCGTCGAAAACCGGTTCCGAGGCGACGCCGTGTTACCTGCGGCCTTGATGGGCTCCTGACCCCTCGGATCCTTGGCCGGTGGCCTCTGTCGAACGGGAAGCCGCCTTTCCGCGTCTAAGTGCGAACTCTCTGCTGGGAAGAGAAAAAAAGAGGAGAAAAGCACACCGCTTCAATTGTGGGTCTTGAATGGGGTCGCACAGTTTTGTGAGGAACAGGGACCCAAATATGGCTTCTTTTCACGACAAAGGAGAACAGAGACCCACAACAGCTCAGACACGGTTAGGAAGCAGCAGCAGCGCCGGCCTTGACACAAGACACTTACAAAGAGATTTTTCGTGGCTTTGCTAAGTGGGGTTAAAGATTGCAGAGGCAGTCCTCGACTTACAACGGTTGGTTTAGCGGCCGTGTGAAGTTAGGCTGCTGAAAGAAGCGACTTAGGACCGCTTCTGACACAACTCTTGCCGCGGCCCCATGCTCACGTGATCGGAAAATTCAGAGGCTTGGAAACGGATTCAGATTTACGACGGTCCCGGGGTCACATGATCCCCTTTGGCGACCTTCCAGCAGGCAAAGTGAATGGGGAAGCCGGATTCGCTTAATGACGGCGTTACTAACTCAACGGATGCAGCGATCCGCTTAGCGACTGTGCTAGGAAAGGTCGTAAAATGGGGCAGATCTCACTTGACGACTTAGCAGAAGACTTATTTGGGGCTCAATTGTGGTCGTAAGTCGAGCACTACCTGCTTTTAACCGAGTGGATGTCTTGCACCAACCTGGTTAGAGCAGGAGGGAACGTGAGGTTCTCCAGCTGGTGAACCACAGATCCCAGAAGCCCCCCCCCCCCGAGAGCTTGGCCTATAGCAAAGGATGCTGGGACATTATCCCCGAGGAGCGTTAGGCAGGCCCCCGTCCTTGACAGCCACGGAGGAAGAGGGAGGTCTGATCTGCCTTTTTAGACCAGCTCAAGGGTATTAGGAATGTCACTAGCACACTCACAACAAGAGTTCCCGGGACTGGGAGTGTGACTGTTCACAAGACTGGGTGCAGCTGGTTTGAAAACACTCACTTCCCAGGAGATGAGACCTTTTTAAAGAACGCCAGCAGCCCTCGACTTACGACTATCCCTTTAGTGACTGGTTTGAAGATGGAAAAAAAGTGATTTACAATGGGTCCTCGCACCTACAACCGTAGATGGTAATTGGCCACCTTCCCAGTCCAGCTTTTGATTAAGCAAATTCAACGGGGCGGGGGGGGGGGGAAGAAACTGGATTCGCTTAATGACTGCACGAGTCGCTGAACGAATGCAGCGATTTGGCCAAGAAAATAAAATAAAATAAAATCATAAAATAGGCAACGGACTCCGTTTGCCCGACTCAACGACCCCCTTGCTCAGCCGCGGAAATGTCAGCCGTTAAGTCGTAAGCCGAGGACCGCCTGGGGTCTGAAAAGGACGCTCTAGGCAGCTCCTGCCCTCTCCGTGGCCTAGCACTCACCGCAGCGTGCTGGGACGGGCCCGCGCTTCCGGCTCACGGGCTGTTCCTCCAAATCAAGGAGGACTTCGATCTCGGCAGGCTGCTGGTTCTCGCCAGGACCGCCTGGGGTGGGAAGGGCCAGAAAGCCAATCAGAATCCGCCAGGGCAGCGTCAGGCACCGCCTCGTTGGCTGTCCCTGCCCGTGAGGGCATCGCAACAACAACAACAGCACCAGCAGTGGCCGCAGAGCAGGGAGAGGATTACCTGCAGAGGAAGGGGGTGACTCTATTTCGGGCAGGACGGCCCCTTCGCTCCAGCCCTCCAGGATGTTGTGTTTCTCCTCCAGCGTGAAGTCCAGCGAGTGGGCATGTTGTTGCAGGATGTGTTGGCGGGCTGCCGCCGGGCCGGAGTTGACCAAAAGGCCTCCGCACACCATGCACACCAGCCGTCCGTCGTCCGGATTCTCGGCCACCAAATATTCCTGCTTCCAGGAGATCGCGAGCTCTTCCCGGCCGGCAGACTCCGAAACTGGGTGTTTTCCTGCGGGGAAAACGAGGTTTTCAAGAAAAGGAAGGCCGGCCTAGAGGAAGTTCTACAACTCACATTTGTTTCGCTAAGCATCAGAAGATCCTCTGAGATTTCCGGAGTTCCCCAGCCAGCGTGAAAGCTAGGAAAAAGCCCGGTCTGTGATAAAACCCAGGAGACGGTGAGTTCTAGTCCTATCTTAGCCGTGGAAGCTGGCTGGGTGATTTTGGGCCAATGATCAGGAGATGGTGAGTTCTAGTCTCACCACTGGCATGAAAAGTGGCTGAGTCAATCACCAGGAGACAGTGAGTTCTAGTTCCCCCTTAGCCAGGATTGTCGGCTGGGTGATTTTGGGCCAATCACCAGGAGACGGTGAGTTCTAGTCTCACCATTGGCATGAAAAGTGGCTGGGTCTATCACCAGGACACGGTGAGTTCTAGTCCCTCCTTAGCCATGAAAGTCAGTTGGGTGACTTTGGGCCAATCACCAGGAGACGGTGAGTTCTAGTTCCACCTTAGCCAGGAAAGTTGGCTGGGTGATTTTGGGCCAATCACCAGGAGACAGTGAGTTCTAGTTCCACCATCGGCATGAACATTGGCTGGGTGACTTTGGGTCAATCAATGAGTTCTAGTCCCTCCTTAGCCATGAAAGCTGACTGAGTGACTTTGGGCCAGCCCCTCTTTCAGCCCAACCTGCCTCACAAGGCTGTTGTTTTAGGGAAAATAGGAGGCGGAAGACAAGAAAATAGGAACGGTGGGATATAAACAAATAAGCAAAAATAGCAGGCACAGTAAGAACATTTGAGCCAACCCTTGCAATATTTCTTCTTGTCGAAGAATCACAAGACACACACCAGGGCTTTACAACCTTGCCCTAAGGCTAAATTTATCCTTCATTTTGGATCTTCCATTCTTAAGAGTCTCCGGTGCTTGTAAAGTTGTTGTCCACCGCCTTGTCTCTGCCCACCCCCGTTCCCACTGCTTTCCCAGTGCCACCCGCCCACACACACTGGTTGTGAGAAAAGCGTCCCACCTTTGCCCACGGGGTTTACAAGGGCTCCATCCTGCTTCGCCGAGGGGCGGTGGAGGATCCGGGAATCAGCAGCCAACTTCTCCTTCTCCTTGAAGCGGGAGATGGCCGAGGAGACCTCGGAGTAGTCCGTCAAGGGGGTCTCCGCCTTCAGCGCCATGAAAGATCTGGAGGTAGCAGGGTGGGCACCCCAAATCCTGACTGGGGGAAGAGACAGAATCATCACTCAGGAAGAGAAAGAGGAAGTACGGACAGTCCTTAGCAACTATTCGTCCGAAGTTACAACGGCACGATCCTTTCTCACACTTGATGACCCCGTGGTCACGTGATCAAAAATCCAGACGCTTGGCAACAGGCATGTACTTCTGACGGTTGCAATGGCCCAGGTTCGCGTGATCAAAATTCGGACGCTTGGCAACTGGCTCACGACGACGAGGGCCAGGGTGCCCCGGGGTCACGTGACCCTCTTTTGCGACCTTCTGACAAGCAAAATCCATGGGGAAACCAGATTCGCTTAACGACCGTGTTACTAAATTAACAATTGCAATGGCTCATTTAACAACTGTGGCAGCAAGAAAGGTCGTGAAATGGGGCAAAACTCACTTAGCGCTTTCGCTGAGCCGCAGAAAATTTGGGCACCATCGCAGTTGTTAAGTCGAGGACCACCTTGTACCAAGTCAGACATTGCTTCATCCCTAACATTTTAATTTTAACGATTAAAATTAAGGTACCGCAACTGAACTAAAGTCTGCTTGCTGATGCTGAGATTTCTTTCTAGAGCAGGGGGTTGGACTAGATGACCTCCCAGGTCTCTTCCATTGAGGCTGAGGCCTCTTATCTGACCCTTCCCTAGGCAGCATGTGTCCACCCAATTTCTCAAGGTCATTGCCAAATACCACGACATCTGGTCTGTACTCCAGAAAGCTTCCAGGCATTAAACAGATCTGCTTTTTTCCCCCATCCAGATGTTTTTCATAGATGTGGGACTTTTGCAGCCATAATTGCCATTTATGCCAGCAGAGCAGAGGTCCCCAGACCTGGCCACCCTAAGACCTGTGGACTTCAACTCCCAGAATCCCTCAGCCAGCAAGCCACACAACCGGCTGGGGAATTCTGGGAGCTGAAGTCCACAAGTCTTAAAGTGGCCAAGTTATTGGAGACCTCTGCAATAGAGCGTGATGGGACTCAGGGCCCAAACTGATTAGAACAGAGCCCCCCCCCCCAACCTTTTGGGCACCAGGGACCGGTTCCGTGGAGAGAGGTTTTTCCACGGACCAGAGAGTGTGTGGTTTTGTGTGCTGCCTGCATCCCATGGATGGGGCTTTGCTTGTTTGTGCGGACCGGTTGCTGGCATGCCGCGGCCCAGTACTGGTCCATGGACCGGGGTTTGGGGACCCCTGGATGATGATAATAATAATAATAATAATAATAATAACAACAACAACAACAACAACAATAATAAGTAGTAGTAGTAGTAGTTGGAAGGGACCTTGGAGGTCATCTAGTCCAACCCCCTGCTCAAGCAGGAAACTCTATACCATTTCAGACAAATGGTTGTTCAATCTCTTCTTGAAAAGCTCCAGTGATGAGGGAGGGAGGAAGGAAAAAAGTACAGCAGAATAACATAATTGGAAGGGACCTTGGAGGTCTTCTAGTCCAACCCCCTTGGAGGTCTTCTAGTCCAACCCCCTGCTCAGGCAGGAAACTCTATACCATTTCAGACAAATGGCTGTCCAGTCTTAGATTACAAGACTCCAGGTTGGGGAAGTTCTCTAATTCTAAGAAGGCTCATCACCAGCTATGGATGTACTCAAGTACCCAGTTCTCACCCATGAATGGCCATATTTATTTATCTAGCAGTCATCCTTGACTTAGAAGCACA
>NW_015389333.1:60109-77931 GCF_001527695.2 Protobothrops mucrosquamatus
AACCCCCTGCTCAGGCAGGAAACTCTATACCATTTCAGACAAATGGCTGTCCAGTCTTAGATTACAAGACTCCAGGTTGGGGAAGTTCTCTAATTCTAAGAAGGCTCATCACCAGCTATGGATGTACTCAAGTACCCAGTTCTCACCCATGAATGGCCATATTTATTTATCTAGCAGTCATCCTTGACTTAGAAGCACAATGGAGTCCACAATTCCTGTTCCTAAGCAAGACAGTTGTTAAGGGAGTTTTGCCCCATTTTACGACTTTCCTTGCCACCACTGAATCACTGCAGTTCTTAAGTTAGTAACCTGGTTGTTAAGTGAACCTGGCTTCCACTATTGACTTCGCTGGTCAGGTCACAAAAGAGGACCACATGACCCCGGGACGCTGCAACCGTCATAAATACGTTTGCCAGTTGCCCAGCGTCTGAATTTTGATCATGTGACCCTGGGGATGTTACAACAGTCATAAGTGTGAAAAACGATCCTAAGTCACTTTTTTCAGTGCCGTTGTAACACTGAAATGTCTTTGAATGAAAAGTTGCAAGTCGAGGACTACCTATTTCAACGTAGAAAGGACCAAGAGCGAAATAAGCAGAATCAGAGACCACAAAAACCAACCTTGCAATATTGGTTTTGAAAGAAGCTATCAATTTCTGCTTTCTCCCCCCCCCCTCTCTTTTCCATTCCTCAACTTCAAACCTTGGTGTTTACTTTGAAGAGACAAAGAAGGCTTTGTGTTTTGAGCATGGAAGCTAAAATGGGCAAAAGTCTTAGGAGCAAATTTGAGTGAAACTGGACTTGTGCTACACAAGATGGGAGGCCCAGGTGTATATTTATTTAATTATTCAATTAATTTATAGAGCAGCCCATCTCAACAACTCCTCCCCAGGCTGTCCTTTTTTCTTTTTCATAAGAGGGCAGTGCTGTTAACTAGACTGGAAACTGGAGAGAAAATGTGCACACTCAAAGAATCAATCATGTTCACACAACATGCTAAATCCAAACCAGAGTTACTGTGTTCCTCAAAGATATCATGCATTTTACACAGTCATCTAAAAGCAGCATTTACGGAACCTAGGAATGCCATAACTAGGTTAACACAACTCACAAACCATCCACACCCCTTTTAGCTTTCTTTAAAGTATTGTGGGAGTACAGTTATCTCTGCTCTTCTTGGGGGGAATATGATTAAAACAAAAACAGTAAGAAAATAATAAAAAGTCCCATTTCTGATAACTGTTTTTGCCCACAGGATTATTATTATTATTATTTTTAGCATACATAAAAGAAGCACCCTCCACTCGAAGGTTAACAATGCAAGGTTAAAAATAATGGAATACAAAATATTGTGTCTATTGTATGGATCCCAGTTAGGTAGCAACACAAGTGGGTCATGCTTTGGCCTAAGTTGGTCCAGCATGTAATGAAAGGAATTTGGAAATAGCATGTCCTGGTTTTCTTCCAAGGAGTATTTAGTTTTAGTCTAACCAACAATACTTGGATTACCAAGAGGTCTCTCAATTAGCTAGTCACTAATTAGCTACTGAACATGGTCATCCAGGTGCCATCACTTTCTGAGATTTTAGCAGAAACATGAGAATTCAGTCTTTCTTACCTACAACAGAGGCCTCCCTGGACAGGATGATCAAAAGGACTTGGCTCCAGAAACCGCTCAGCACTGACTACAACAAAGGATATTAAGCAAAATCAGAAAGAGGGGAAGAAATGGTTTAATCAGTTGCCTACCTCTTGAGGACAAACAGCTTTATTTTGTCAATAAAGATGGAAAAATTTCACTTCGTATCTCTGAGAGAGAAACCTTTTGCTCAAAACACAGCCTAGCAGCCACATCTCCCACATTGTTTAAATTCATTTTTCCCCCCAATCTCAGTGGACAAAACCTGTTTACATACACACACACAGCTTTCTTTCGGGCCCGTTTTCGACTTTCCCTTGCATTCCAAATTAGTGAATCACTAAATTCACTGCCTGCCCCCCCCTTATAAAAACACCCACCCACACACTACCAAATAAGTGTGTTTTGTTTTTTAAACATCTGATTCTTTCTTATTTTTCTGGGCTCCATTCAGAGTTCGTTCTGGGGTTTTAAAGCAGCCGGGTGAAGGACCCTCCAGGTTGACTTTTCAGCTTGGGGTCTTCACTCAGCCTCCTAAGCATGGGACAGCCCCCCCTTGGCCCCCTCCCACAAATATTCTTCAGGCTTTTCCCCAACCATTTGCCTCCCCCCCTCAAAGCAGCCCCCCAACCTTCCCTTCCCTCTTCTTTTAAAAGTCCTTCTTCAGCATCTCCCCCCTCTTTCAGACCCACCTGAGGGGGCTTTCCCCACACATCCCCCTCCCCATGTGGGACTGAGCAGCCCCCTCCTCCAAAGCCAGGGAAGCTGCTTTATTTGGGTGCTTCCCCCCCCAGTTTCCTCCTCCCCCCTCCTGCATTTGAATGGGGCAAAAGGCCACCTCCCCAAGGAATCTGGGAGAGAGACCCCCGCCCCCCCTCGACTCCCCCAACCCAGGGGATTTGGCACCTGCATGCAATTGCCCCCTCCCCCTTTTCTTCGGCCAAAGCAGCCACTGGGGAGGGGGGGTTTGGAGGGGGGAGGGCAACAAGTGCAGGAGGGGGGGTGCAGGAGGATGCCACAAGCAGAGTTTTAGGTTCCCCACCTGTAAATGGGGGGGAGACACCCCCCTTTTCTCCTCCCTAGGGGGGTTTGCTCTTCAGGGGGGAGGGAATAAAAGCCCCCCCTCTTCCTCAAAGGGTTTTTTTTTTTCAACCCACTCATGGGGTTTTTTGGTGGGGGGGCTACTTCAGTCCCTCCCTCTCTCAGGTGAGTAATGGGGGGGGGTTAATAGCAGCCCCCAGGGGGGGAATAGCAGCCCCTCCCCCACACTGAGGGCCTTCTGGGGGGGTACCCGGGTTTCCCCTGCCCCTCCCCAGGCGGTGGGGGGGCGGGGGGCGCTGGAGACCACCTACCCCATCCCGAGAGCTCCCACCTGGCCTTGCAGCTGCCGGGCCTCCTCGGCGCTTCTGCGGCTGCGGCCCCCGCACGCATCATAGAGCATGGCGGCTCCCAGCCCCATAGAGCGGCCCCCCTCGGCCGGACCACTCCCGCTCCCTGACTGCTCTATGGTCCCATTGTCCGAAGGGCCTTCCCCTCCCCGGAGAGGTAGCCGGAACTTCCGGCGATAGCGCGGGAGAGGGGGGGGTGGAAATCGTGTGCCGGTCTAGCCTTCCGTGCCTCTATGATAGCAGCCAATGGAGTGCCTACTACGCGGAGACGGGGAAGGGCGCATTTCCGGTTGACGTCACGGAGGAGAGAGGGGCTGCTCTATTTTCTTCTTGGCTCTATCTTCGGTGCCTGGTCCGTCAGCCAATCGCTTCCTTCTCCGCCCCTTTGCCTGGCGCAAGGCCAATCGGCGTCAAGGCCCCGGTTTGGTGTGGGGGGGGCGTGGAGGAGAGCGGCTGCAGAGACTGGGACGGCTGCCATCTGGTGGGGAAGAGGCAGAATTGCAGGGGAAAAGATTTGCCCTGGTGGGCAAAGGAAGCAGTCTTTACATCTGTTTGTGTGTGTGTTTGTGTGTATCTGTATCTGTATCTGTGTGTGTCTGTGTGTGTGTAAGAGAGAGGGAAAAAAACAATGCAATGACATATATAGCAAGAAAAAGCCCTTCTCTGTTTCTGCCTGCTTCCTAGCTGCCGGTAGACTGCTCCTGAACAGGGAGGTTCTGACCCGACCGTCCAAAGATGCAGGTTTATTTAAATGCACGATTCGCCTTCTCAAGCCCCCCCCCGCACCCCCCCCAAAAAGCCAGCTATCCCCAGCTGCTTCAACTGGGCCAAGTTAATTCTGGGAAGGGGCTCTTTCCTGCCTTTGACAGCTGCAAAAGCGGGCACCCCCCCCGCCCGCCTGGAGGGAGCTTTTCTCCGGCGTTGCATGAGCTTCACCGGTGGAACTTCGGCCCCTGGCCCAGCCACCCAAGATGAAAGCAAACTTGGACCAAGCCCTTGCAGCAGATGCATCCGTGGTCCCCTGCATCCCCGCCCCAGGGCTGGAGGGGTCCCTCCATCCCTCCTTCCTTCCCTCTTTCCCGGACTTGCAATTTGATGGCAACCCCAATCGCGCCCGGACCCAGCTTTCNGGCAGGAGGGTTCCCCCCCTTGCCTTTGGGGGTGAGGATCAATTCTGTCCTTGGCACTGTGGGGTGAGGGGTCCTTCAGCTGAGGTGGGGGTCTCCCTGGTTGGATTGTTGTCTCCTAAAGATGAAGGAGGCTCCTTCACTGGCTGGTCCTGGTTTTGGAGAGAGATGTCCACTAGGACACACACAAACACAGACACACAGACACACTCACTCACTCACTCTGAAGTTGTCCACTGGGAAAGAAACACACAAACAGCACAAACACACACAAAACGCATTCACTCATTCTGAAGATGTCCACTGGGAGAGAGAGAGAGAGAGACGTACACAAAATACAACATACAACAAACACAAACCCACTCGTTCTGAAGATGTCCACTGGGAGAGACACACACAAACACCACAAACACACTCACTCTGAAGCTGTCCACTGGGAGAGAAACACACAAACAGCACAAACACACACAAACACATCCACTCATTCTGAAGATGTCTGCTGGGAGAGAGAGACACACATACACAAAACGCAACACACAACCAACACAAACCCACCCCTTCTGAAGATGTCCACTGGGGGAGAGAGAGACACACAGATACACAAAATACCACACACACGACAAACATGAACCCACTCATTCTGAAGATGTCCACTTCGGGAGAGACACACAAACACACTCTGAAGATGTCCACTGGGAGAGAGACACCCATACACACACCAAAAGCAGACCCACTCATTTTGAAGATGTCCACTGGGGGAGAGAGAGACACACATACACAAAACACAACAAACAGAAACCCACTCATTCTGAAGATGTCCACTTGGGGAGAGACACATACGCAAAACACCACACACACGACAAACACGAACCCACTCATTCTGAAGATGTCCACTTGGGGAGAGACACACAAACACACTCTGAAGATGTCCACTGGGAGAGAGACACACATAACACACAACACACACCAAAAGCAAACCCACTCATTCTGAAGATGTCCACTGGAGATACACACACACACCAAACACACACACACTCTGTGGGCTACAGCTTGGCCTTGGAAACAGTCTGGGGGCCGAGAAGCATTGTGAGAGGAGAGGGGAGGCTTTGGAGAGGGGGGGACTGGTTGTCCTGGCAAAGACCCCCCTTTGGCATCGTCCGGATTCTCAAAGGAGCCCCTTCCTCCTTCCTTCCTTCCTTCCTTCCTTCCTTCCTCCCTCCCTCCCTCCCTCCCTCCCTCCCTCCCTCCCTCCCATCNGGCCGCCGGAGACGCCGTGGCCCGGCTCCCCTCCCCTCTCGTGGGGGACGCCGGCCCTCCAGCCTGACCCTGAAGTCTTCCCCGGAGGGCGAGTCCCAGAGCCTGGAGCAATATTTGAAGCAATCCTTGCAAAGCTGGTTCCAGTCGGAATTCCTGATGGATTACGACCCGCAGGGCAACCGTCTGTTCTGTATGATGTGCGGCTCCTCCCTGCCCAGTTTGAACCTGGACGACATCAAGCGCCACGTGATGGATGCGCACCCCACTTCCCTGGGCTTCAGCCCCGCGGAGAAGGGGGCCATCCTGGAGGCCTGGAACTCTCGGGAGCTGGCGCTGGGAGCCGAGGGGAGAAATGAAGAGGACGCAGGTGAGAGAGCAATGGGGACTGGGAAGAATCCACTCTGGACGAAGGGGAACGTGATAGCAGTCTTCCAGGATTTGAGGGGTTGCCCCAAAGAAGGGGGGGGGTGAGCTTGTTTTCCAAAGCACCTGAAGGTAGGACAAAAAAACTGACTTGAAGGCACATGCATGCATACAATATCTCACTCATCTCTCTCTCTCTCTCTCTCTCTCTTATCTATCAATCATCTATCTTATCTATATATTGATCTACCCATCCATCTATCGAAGGAGGAGGTATCTTTCTGTCTCTCTTATTTATCTCATCTATCCATCCATCCATCTATCCATTATCTATCTATCTATCTATCTATCTATCTATCTATCTATCTATCTATCTATCTATCTATCATCTACCTATCTATCTATCTATCTATCTATCTATCTATCTATCTATCTATCTATCTCTTATCTATCTATCTACTCTATCTCCTATCTATCATCTATCTATCATCTATCTACCTATCTATCTATCTATCTATCTATCCATCCATCCATCCATCCATCTATTATCTATCTATCTATATAAAAAATGGATGGAATTTGTTTTTAAAAAACATATGTTAATAATAATAACAACCAATAACAACAACAATAATAATAATGATGATGATGATGATGGTGTTGGAAGGGTTGCCACAGTTGTTAAGTGAATCACTGCAGTTGCTCAGTTAGTAACACGATTGTTGTGGATCCGGGTTTCCCCCCCTTGACTTTGCTTGCCAGAAGGTTGTTACTGCAACCGTCATAACTACGAGTCAGTTGCCAAGCGTCTGAATTTTGATAATGTGACCATGGAGAGGCGGCAACGGTCGTCAGTGTGAAAAACGGTCGTAAGTCACTTTAGTAACTTCAAATAGTCACTAAAGAAACAGTTGTAAGTCAAGGACTGGATGCATAAGATGCAACATAAGATGCACAATTGACATCAGCCCCTTTGTGGCGAGTTAGGTGAAGCAACAGCCAAGGCTGAGAGGCTAAGAACGTTCTTTTATTATGGAAAAATTGCATAAAATTGTTTTAACCAGGGAAGGCAGACCTTGGCAGCGACGAGGAATTCAATTCGTTCTTTTTCTTCCTCTCGTAACCCACCCAGAAACCGGCCTGTCTGCGCAACAGGATCTGAACACGAAAGAGTTGGACTCATCGGCTTCCCCAGATCACCCCATGGCAGAGGAGGGGATGGACGAGGCCGGCCCGTGGGACTCGGAAGAGAACAGCCCCCGCATTCCGGCACGCGGCCGAGACCACCGTCGCTACTTCCAGGAACACTGGAGAGTGGAGTACTTAATGGACTACAACGGGGTGCGCCACGGGCTGGTGTGCATGGTCTGCGGGAGCACCCTGGCCACGCTCAAGATGAGCACCATCAAGAGGCACATTCAACAGAAGCATCCCGACTCTACACAACTTAGCCACCAGGTCAAGGCGCTCATCGTGCAGGAGTGGAATCAGAAAGTGGCCCGCCTGGCGGATGCCGACGACTCGCAGCCCGAAACAGATGCTGAGATGGACCAAGGTGAGGGACGTTTGTACGTGTGTTGCACATGGGTGTCTTGAGGGGGCTGGAACTCCCCTGGCTGGTGTACAGGTTATTATTATTTTTTTTAAAAAAAGTGAGGCATGCAACTGTCTAAGCCAGGGGTAGGCAACCTGGGCTCTTTTATGACTCGCGGACTTCAACTCCCAGAATTCCTGAGCCAGCCATGCTGAGGGAAAAGGGAGAGGTTTCCAAGCTGAGCCAGGCTGGCTCAGGAATTCTGGGAGTTGAAGTCCACGAATCATGAAGGGGCCAAAGTTTCCCCCATGCTGGCTCAGGAATTCTGGGAGTTGAAGTCCACGAGTCATAAAAGAGCCAAGGTTGCCTACCCCTGGTCTAAGTTAGTGTTCCTTAACGTTGATAACTGTAAAATCTGCAGTTAGGGCTGGCTGGGGGATTCTGGGAACTGAAGTCCACCCCTCTTAAAGCATGCTGGATAAGGAATTCTGGGAGTTAAAGTCCACCCCTCTTAAAGCATGCTGGATGGGGAATTCTGGGAACTGAAGTCGACCCATCTTAAAGCATGCCGCATGGGAATTCTGGGAGTTGAAGTCCACCCATCATAAAGCAGGCTGGATGGGGAATTCCGCTTCACAGTGGCCTCTCTAAGTGGTTTACAGAGTCAGCCTGTTGCCCCCAACAATCCAGGTCCTCCTTTTTACTGAACCTCGGAAGGATGGAAGTCTGAATCAACCTTGAGCCGGTCAGGATCGAACTCCTCCTGGCTTATGTGCAAAATTAGCCTGCAGTACCGCGTTCTAACCACTGCGCCACCAGGGCTCATAAAAACACGACGATCCCTGGCAAACTCACCACCCTCTTTTGTTCTCGCTTTCCAGCCGAATCGCGGCGTGTTTACAAGCCACCTGCATCTCCCGAGGATCCTCCAGAGGGTTGGGCCTCTCCTAAGCGGGAAGAAGATACCCCCGGAGCAGACAGGCTGGCCCTGCCCCAGCCATCCCCGGGGGCTGCCTCCACGCCAGTCGGGACCCTGTCTCGGCGGAGTCAGCGTCGAAACTACCAGCCCCGCTGGCGGGTGCAGTACCTGATGGACTACGACGAGCAGAAACACGGCTTGATCTGCATGGTGTGTGGGGGCACGCTGGCCACCCTCAAAGTCAGCACCATCAAACGCCACATCCTCCAGGTGCATCGCTTCTCTCTGGAGTACACCGAGCTGGAGAAACAGACAATCCTCGAAGCTTACAGCGAAAACGACCGAGTTTCCGGTGGCAGGGAGCCGGGTCCAAAGGCGCCCGCTGTCAACTCCGAAACTCAGGAGGTTAAGCCAAAGGTGGAAGAGGCAAAGAAGATGGCGTTGGATTACAAGCTGTCTTTTGTGCGGTTTAGCCCTGGCTCTGAACAGTCAGGGAAACAGTGAATGGGACGGTTTCTCGTTTCCTTGCGTCCAGCCGTGGACGGCAGAGAGGGTTGAAATGTTTTTCGGAGACCTGCGCAACGCTGCAGAGGCCCAGACATAATTCTTTTCCTTCTGGTCCAGAGCATTTGTTTAATTGCATGTTGTGTTCCAGCAGCAACAGCTTTTTCCCCCCCTCCCCCTGGGCCTCTGGGCTGCAGAGATTTTGACTCAGAAAACCTGGGGGCTGGGGGGGCTTATGGTACATGGAGGCGCCCCAAAGCTGGGAGAAACCAAACCAAACGGGAAAAAAAGCATATTCCTCCAAGCCAGGAATGGAAAAGAGCGGTAGACTTATCCTGAAACTGTTAATTGTTAGGACAAACAGCAGGCTTGTGAGCTGCTCAATCTTCACGTACGGCGTTTCTTATCCTGCGACTTTGCTTCGGGAAGGCACTTAACGGGCTTGTGGATGTGGTTTTATTTTTTTAACTCTTGTGTTGCGGTATTCAGAGGTACGGGCCAGTCAGCCTGTGGCAGATCTGCAGGCTGTGGCAGCTTCTGTGGTCAAGCTCTTCAAGCAAGCAAGGCTGGGCATAATAACCCTTACCTGGAACCTAGTTGGCGTGGACCTGGTGCAGACGCGCCTGCCTTTAGGTTTTTCATTTATTTTTATTTTTTATTTTAAAAAAGGGAAGGTGCATGCCACAAACCCACAAGGATTTCCACTAGTGTCATTTTTGCTTCCTGCCTCAGGAATGTCTTTGTTGCAAGCATTAGAAAACAGGGAGAACAGATGGGAGAAGGGTATGGTGTAAAATGTTGGCCAGCATTGTGACATTAGGAGTAGCACAAGGCATTGTGGGTGCACGGGGCTGATTCTAAGAGGCAAGCTTTTGGTTTTGCAACAGGGCTGAGCAAAAAGCCGGCCCTTTGGATTCCAAAGCCTCCCAGAGAAATTCCCCAAGGAAATGATAAATTATGTTTCTCCTGCACCCCAAAACTGAATAATGACAGCCGCATCCAGAACCCGGTGGCATCACTTAAGGAAGTCCTGGGGAGAATTTGGGCTGGGTTCACAATTTTCTCTTGGGGCTCCACTTAAAGCACGTGTAGAAGAGCGGACATACTACAAGAAAAATCAAGGGATTCTGTGTTTAGGGGACTGTACCATGCCAGGTGGAGAAAGGGCATCGTTCACAGGGTTTCTTCCATGAAGAATTGAATTTTTCCCTATTTTTTTTTTTTTAAAAAAAACCAACAGTACAGCACAGAAGGAAACAGGAGGACAGTTTAAGCTGCGATGTTTTTTGGATGCAGAAAAGCAACGAGAAAAAAGTCTTCAAATGTCCCAATTAAGTGCGGTCCAGAAAAAACAAAAGTCTGCTAGATTTAAGAGTTTCGCTCTTCTAGTATAAATATTAGCACTTCCGTCCTTGTGGGCTCCAGGTCTGTCTGTAGTAAAGGGTTAGCAGGCCATGGAGGACTTCCATTTGAGCCCTGGGTTTTGCCTTCTGCAGCGAGTAGACGGGTCTTTCCAAGGAAGATGGGACAATTTGGAACGGTAGATATAAATCCCGGCTAAGCAACGGGAGAGGAACGTCTACTGGCCGAGAAGGAATGAGAGGGGTGGGGTTTCAGAGGACCCTCTGGGCTGCACCCAAATTGTTCGACTCTTAATGGGCCAGCGAGGGTCTTTCAGGAAACGGTTTCGGAAAGAAATGGGTAGGGATCAAATTGAAGGGCCCTTGGTGCTCTCTGAGCTGGGTGGTTTTCTTGCAGATGTTTCATGACCAAACTAGGTTACATCATCAGTGCTAGGAGAGAAGGAAAAGGGGAGAAGGAGGAAGAGGAGGACTGTGAGGTCCCTGGTGTTCGCTGAGCTTGGGTTTCATGACCCAACTAAGTAACATCATCAGTGCTAGAGGGGAGTGGGGTTTGCTGCAAATGCTGCTTCTCGCACTGATGATGTTACCTAGTTGGGTCATGAAATGTCTGCAAGAAAACCACTAAGCTCAGCAAACACCTCATTTCAACCTTGAGCTACAAATATTCTCCTTTATAGGGATCAAACTGGTGCAAAAATATATATATGAAGATTCGGCATATTAGAATGACTGGCTGATCTAGGAACGGGATTGCTGAGCATAAACAAGTTCAACCAGGAATCATCGTTAGAGACCTTCCCGATTTTCTTGAATTTTATACCTTCTGGAATCTCTCGCCCGCAATCCTGTATCCTAGGGGTGCCTTGGATCAATCAGCAAAAATGTGCGTCGTCTCCATCCGGTCTTTTAGGGCTACAGTTTGGGTGCAGCGCAACCAAAACGAACATTAGTTGTTATGTCCAAGCTATCCAAAACTCAGCGCTGAATTGCTTTGATATTCTGCATGGCTTCCAGACCGCAAAAGCGATGCTAAGCGGTTTTGCAGCTGTTTCCCAGAACCATCCCTTTGTTTTAATTTTTTTTAACGAGTATTACGGAAAAAATTATCCGCTACATTTACTGATCTTCTGCTGGAAGAACTTGGGAAGGGCTAAACTGGTTTTTAACGGCCCCAAGGCTTGTTTTGAGGACGGAGAAAATGCTGTTCTATAACTAGGCACACGACATATTTTCGGCAAGCAGTTGCCTGTTTTATCTCTTCCCAAAGCGGTCGCCTCGCTTCTTCCGGTCGTCATCACCCCGTTTTCCTAAATGTCTGGTTTGTATTTTTCATGGCTGGCCCTCTTTGAGTTTTGCTACCGAGAAACATTGAGGACGGCAACCTTGTGACTGTGTGGGAACTGTCTCTCCGTCGCTTGTGGGGGGAAAAAAATGGAGTTTTGCATCGATACGAAATGTTGTTTTTATAGTATATATATATATTATATATAAGCACTACGTTTTGTAAAAAAAAACAGGTTATGGAGAAAAAAAATCCTTTTAAAAGTTCTGCTATTTTAAAATGCAATTCCAAAAGTTCCTTTTTTTTAAAAAAAAAATGTTTTGGGGGGGGCTCCAGGTTTTCTCTTTTGCTGCTTTGGGTTTGGAAAGCAAAGTAGATCGAATGGATCCGATTTTGCAGTACGAGGTCAAGTTGGTAAGACTGGACGTAAATCCCCCAGATGGCTATTTTCAAGGGGAAACGGGCTAGCAGTCAAGGAAGCGAGTTCGAATCCGAGCCGTCCCCGGGGAGGAGAGCGAGCAATCAGCAATTATGGAAGGCAAATGCGTTGGATCAAAAAGAAATATGTGAATTTTTGCTGCTTCGCTGGCTTTCTCTTTGGTCTCAGAAGGCTGTAGCTGTGCCTTCAGCTGTCGTCCAGCTGAGGTGACCGCAGTGTCCTTCCAGGACCGTTTTTTACCAAAATGGAGTGGATGATCAGCTGGTTGGCTCTTTCTAGCCTTGGATGGAGCCTTAACCCCGGCACCCACAACCAGGGAAGGCCTCATATTCCTCATCTTAGACCGGGGGGGGGGGGTCTGGCAACTTTTTAAGACTTGTGGACTTCAAGTCCCAGAATCCCCCAGCCAGTGTTGGCTTGAAGATCCCCCAGCATGGCTGGCTAGGGCAGGGGTAGGCAACCTTGGCTCTTTTATGACTCGTGGACTTCAACTCCCAGAATTCCTGAGCCAGCATGAGGGAAACTTTGGCCCCCTCATGACTCGTGGACTTCAACTCCCAGAATTCCTGAGCCAGCATGAGGGAAACTTTGGCCCCCTCATGACTCGTGGACTTCAACTCCCAGAATTCCTGAGCCAGCATGGCTCAGCTTGGAAACCTCTCCTTTTCCCCTCAGCGTGGCTGGCTCAGGAATTCTGGGAGTTGAAGTCCACAAGATATAAGAGCCAAGGTGGCCTACCCCTGGGCTAGGGAATTCTGGGACTTGGAAGTCCACAAGCCTTAAAAGTTGCAAAGTTTGGAGAGCCTTGTGTTACACAAATGCAACGCCAAGGTTGGCCGGGCTAGTTCTTGCACTCCAATGACGGGACCCTTTTTTTTTTCTTTTTGCAATCTCCCAAACTAAGCTAAGTGGGAACCCTGTGGCTCAAGGTTGATCCCCCCGCCTTCCATTTTTGGAGACAGTCCTGCAGGTTTTTCAGAAGTGGTTTGCCATTGCTGCCTTCCTAGGGCCGGGAGGAAGGGGCTGGCCCAAGGCCACCTGGCTGGCTTCATGCCCAAGGCGGAACTAGAACTCACAGTCTCCTGGTCTCTAGGTTGATGCCACTGCACTAAACTCTCCGAGGGACGGGGGCAGTTGAGAAATACGAAATATAAACAAACAGGCTCTTCTTTAGCCGACACCGTTGTGCAATTAAAAACAAAGGCCATCGAACCACAAAAGCACAGCAGATTTGAGGGGATGGTGGAAGGACCACCGTCCCAAAGAGAGTTAAATGCCTTTATTTTTTAATTGCAAGGTAGAGTGAAGTGTCGCCCTGAAGATAGTAGCACCACTTTCCTGGATTTGTGTTGCTTTTTTTGTTTTTTGTTTTGTGGGAATCAAAAGATTTCAGATCACCCAGTGCTCCTTTATTAAACACATCAAAGAACAGTTGAGACCCTCTCCCCCCCCTTTGTATACCTCAAAACCCCAGAAGGACCCGCGTTTCCTGGCACGCCACGATCCCATAAAGCACATCGAACGCAAAGGGCGTTGTTGGTAATTCTTGTTTTTTTTTGCCATCTACGTACATTTTTTTTTTTTAGGGGAAAAAAAAAAATTAAAGTCTGCCGGGCGCGAGGCAGCCAGTTCACGATAGTCAAACACAGCAGTGAGAGGACAGATGTCGAAGCACGGAGTGGAAAGGCTTCCAGTGCAATAAAAGGCTTTTAAAAAGGGTATTTTTTTGGAGGGGGGGGGGAGATAGATAAGAAAGAAAAGGCCGGTGGTTTATGAAGAGGGGAGAGAAGCTAGAACTGTCTCCTTGGGAGCAGAGGATGGCATAAAAACGTGTGGGGAATGCATGCAGCTCTCAACAATGGGGGGGGGGTGGGTTCCTAGTGTCTGAATGGCACCCCAAGAACCAACCTGCCCTCTACCCCGTGGGGCTTTGCCCCTTTGGGGGAGAAATTATGGCATTAGCTGCCCTGCTGGGATGGCAGACGGGAGACTCTTTCCCGAAGCTTAAGATTTTGGGTTGATATGCTGAGGCTCTTCCCTTCCCGAGCCTGCGGCCCCCTCCCCAATTTTACACAGCGACCCAGAGGGGCGGGTTTGTCATTAGAAAGGTGGATTGCGGGGAGGAAACTGAGGCAGCCTCTGGTGGGAAGGCGATCCTCCCAATTCAGCTGCTGATTTCTTTCCGGGGGGTCTTCCTCTCCCCCGCCAAGCCCCCCCTCCAAACTCAGCCTCAACAAGAGATGCAGCTGGTCCATGCCAGATCAACCTCTTTTATTTTTCCCACTTTTAAACTCAGTTTCCACTTTCGCCGGAAGGGAAGGCAACGACAGAAATTCCGGGGAATTAAAAAGTTTGCTTCTCTTTCTCCTCCCCCCCCCCCGCCTAAAAAGCCACCTCCAGGAGGACTAGCCTCTTTGCTCTCCAACTCTGGCTCTTCCCACTTTCCTGAATCTAAATTTCGCCCGTGCTTTTCTCCCTCCGAACGAACGAAGCGAGAATCCCTCTGTACGAGAAGGGTGGGGTGGGGTGGGGGGAAATATTAAGGGCTCATAAGGTTCCTTGCCATCTTTTGAGGCTAACATGGGATGAGAAAGGAGAGGAGGGGGGGGACTGTATTCCCCCCCCACACACACCAAGGACAGCCATTTATTACAGATATATATTTTTTCAGTTCAGGATCACACGGGGGAAAAAAAATACGAAATTTGTGCAGAGGTTGTTTGGGAGAGAAGGAAGAAAAACGGAGGATGAGCTAAAAGAGGGAGCAAAGTCAGGATGGATGCAGAATTCCCCCCCCCCCCCCAGGATCTATTTCTATTTTGGGGGTGGGGGGTGTGAAGGGGAAAAAAAAAGGCTGTCCAGAATTTCCTTAATTAAGAGCATCTTATCTGGGGAAAGTTAAGGAAGATTAAGGATTCCTCGCCCCCTCCCCACATTTTACTAGGCAAGGAGAAAATACTTGGGTTGGTTTAAGAATCCTTTCAACCCAGGGGGCTTCTCACCTTTTGGGGAAACTGAGGACCCTCCTCTTGACAACCTTGCTTTTGAGGGCCCTGGGGGTGGGGGGTGGGGAGTGTTTCGCTCCATGGATTCCCCCCTCCCCACTCGGACCGTGCTCTTTCTCAAAGCCCCCCCCCCCGTCCTTCTCAAGTTTTTTAAAAACTAGCGATAACCAGTTCATGATTATTCCAGTGCATTCTGAGCTCAGTGTTTCGGCTTTGGGGAGGAGGGGAAAGGGGACGAATAATAATAATAACAATATAATAATAATAATAATAATAAAACACAATCAGTAAGCTTGGAACGCAGACATCAAGCTGACTTGGCAAGTTCCTTCATAGATACGAGTAACAGTGATTATAGCCATGACACAAGGGGAGTATTTTCGTTGTTGGTGTGGATTTCAATTAATGGCTGGGTCTCTTGGTGGCTGGCGGAGGTTATTCGGCCTTTTTCTTCACGGTGCCGGGCAGCTTTGCTTGGATCCTGGGGGAAGAAAGAAAGAAAGAAGAAAGAAGCACACGAAGAATGGAGGGTCGGGAACAAGGCTCAACTGGCCTTCTGAGAAGCTAAAAGACAGAGTATGTGCACTCGGAGTTTTCTTCCGAGAGCCATTCACCAGCCCAGGGGAGGGGAAAAAAAAAGATAAAGGAAAACAGAAGGGGAGGAAGCTTAAGACCCCTTTGAGCATTTTTAATATCCATAATCCCTGAATTATTTTTTAGAGGTTCCGTA
Source organism: Protobothrops mucrosquamatus (assembly GCF_001527695.2). Taxonomy (NCBI): domain Eukaryota; kingdom Metazoa; phylum Chordata; class Lepidosauria; order Squamata; family Viperidae; genus Protobothrops; species Protobothrops mucrosquamatus. Next base: position 75,661 of record NW_015389333.1, read on the forward strand.
TTTGAGATTGTCAAATGTGGAGGCTACAATTTTTGATTGTCCACCAAAGTGAGATTTCTTTCCTTCCTTCCTCCCTTCCCTCCAACTCAACCACCTATCTTACCTACCTACCTACCTACCTACCTTATCTATCTATCTGTCTGTCTATCTATCTATCTAATCTCCATTATTCATCCATCTATCCATCCTATTATCTATACATACATATCCGTCCATCCATCCATCCATCCATCCATCCATCCGTATCTATCTATCTAATCTATCTATCTATCTATCTAATCTATCTATCTAATCTAATCTATCTATCTAATCTATCTATCTAATCTATCTATCTATCTATCTATCTATCTATCTATCTATCTATCTATCTATCTATCTATCTATCTATCTACTTTCCTTCTTACCTACCTACCTTATCTATCTATCTATCTGTCTGTCTGTCTGTCTATCTATCTATCTAATCTCCATTATTCATCCATCTATCCATCCTATTATCTATACATACATATCCGTCCATCCATCCATCCATCCATCCATCCATCCATCCATCCATCCATCCATCCATCCATCCGTATCTATCATCTATCTATCTATCTATCTATCTATCTATCTATCTATCTATCTATCTATCTATCTATCTATCTATCTATCTATCTATCTATCTATCTATCTATCTATCTACTTTCCTTCTTTCCCTCCCATCTGCCTATCCCTTTCTTTCCCTCCCTTTCTCTTTTCTTTCTTCCATTCATCCATCCCTTCCTCCCTCCTTTCTCTTTCCCTTCTTTCCTTCCTTCTCCTCCCCTCCCTCCCTCCCTCCCTCCCAAGCCCAACTACCTCAGCTTTGGCGAATGGCCTTCTTACATTGCCAAGGAGCGTCCTCGGACAGGCCCCCCTTAGCCTTCCTGAGCCACTTCCATCCAATTTTGAGGAGCTGGCAGTGGGAGGAGAAGTGGTGTCTCCCAATTACATGCCCACGCCTTGTCATTTTCCACCTGGGTCCTCGGAGACGGCCCAAAATCGCTCACTATCTTTCGTGCGACTCACTTTGTAACAGCAGAGTTGGTTTGATCCCGGATGATCCCGACATAATGGTCGATCTGAGTCTGAGCACCAAAAGCAACAGGATGAAAGAAACGGAAAGACAGTCAAGGATACAAAGATACATTATCAAATTTATATGTCTCCATCTATAACTCTGGTCTGTTACCCCATCCTCTTAGACCAGTGATTCTTCTTTTTTTTTTTTAAATTCAAACACAAATAATACAAACATAATACATATAAGTCTAAAAAAAACAATATAAAGAAAATACAAATATTACAGTGCAATCACCCCCCCCCCCGGAAACCATTTTTATTACCTACATTTCTTCTCATATAACAACTAACAATATACAATATATTTCAATTGTGCCCTTATCCCCTCCAGAACAGCATATATTCCTGAGTAGGTTTATTCCCTTTGCCTTCCACCAACACCGTTTTTATAAAATCCTCCCCTATTTCATGAAAATTATTTACTTTTAATCATCCCTTTTTAAAATTTAATTTCTGTTGTTAATTTATCACTTATTGCCGTATTCCATATTTCATTATACGGCTCATTTCTTTGAATAACCCAATTCCGTCTCCTGTTGGACCAGCGATTCCCAACCCTGGGCACTTTAAGATGTGTGGACTTCAACTCCCAGAATTCCTCAGCCAGCAGTTCTGGGACTTGAAGTCCACACATCTTAAAGTGCCCAAGCTTGGGAATCACTGTCTCTATACCTTCTAACACGGGTACCCAGCCTCTAATTTTGTGTCCCCCATTTACACACACACACACAAAAAAGAGGGAACAAATATTGAAAACGGATGGGGGCAGTGTTCCATATTCCAACAGAAAAAGAAATAAAATACACTGCTTTCCGTTCTTATTTACTTTTCCCGTTCTAACCAGCTACCCATCACCTGCCCAAATGCCCAAAAGATCGGATTGTGAATTCTGTTCCCTTTTTTTGAACACACTGCCCTGTTCTCTGCAAGTTTCAAAGCCTGAGAAGACGTTTGCGATTCCCCGTTGCCCATTTTATGCTGGGGGAAAAAGCTGGAAAGTGCCCAAAGTCCTCTAACATTGTCAAGCTACCAACTTTCTCCAAAATTCCATTATTTCAGGCATCCTGGCAGACGCACACCCTATTAATATTTCCGAATGGCTTGCCCAGAATTCTTGGGACTAAAGCTACCCACCTTATATTTCTCATAAACGACCGGCATGCTGAAAAC